>NC_142810.1:11100817-11272792 GCF_049724085.1 Artemia sp. Qi Xiang Cuo | reverse complement strand
TCTTCAGAATGTAATAGTGACATGGTAAACCACGACAAAACACTAATGAAATAATCAAACTCTTACATTTCAACAAAAAAAATCCAAAATGAACTTTGAAGCATCAAGAGAATGTAACTGTGACAAGGTAAACCACGAAAAAACACTACTGAAATATTCCAACTCTTAGAGTTCAATGAAAAAAATCAAAATAAACTTTGAAAGATCTTCAGAATGTAACAGTGACAAAGTAAACCATTTGAAATATCATTAGAATGTAACAGTGAGAAGGTAAACCACGACAAAACACTACTAAAATATTCCAATTCTTGCATTTCAACGAAAAAAATCCATAATGAACTCTGAAGCATCAAGAGAATGTAACAGTGACATGGTGAACCACGACAAAACATTACTGAAATATTCCAACTCTTACATTTCAACGAAAAAAATCCAAAATGAACTGTGAAACATCAAGAGAATGTAACAGTGACAATGTAAAGCACGATAAAACACTACTGAAATATGCCAACTCTTACATTTCAACGAAAAAAAACAAAATGAACTTTGAAGCATCTAGAGAATGTGACAGTGACAAGGTAAACCACGATAAACACTACTGAAATATTCCAGCTCTTACATTTCAACAAAAAAAAATCCAAAATGAAATCTGAAGCATCAAGAGAATGTAACAGTGACAAGGTAAACCACGGCAAAACACTACTGAAATATTCCAACTCTTACATTTCAACGAAAAAAATCCAAAATGAAGTTTGAAACATCAAGAGGATATAACAGTGACAAGGAAAACCACGAGTAAAGAGTACTGAAATATGCCAACTCTTGCATTTCAACGAACAAAATCCAAAATGAACTTTGAAGCATCAAGAAAACGTAACATTGACAAGGTAAACCACGACAAACACTAGTGAAACATTCCAACTCTTACATTTCAACGAAAAAAATCCAAGATAAAGTTTGAATAATCAACAGAATGTAACATTGACAAGGTAAACAACGGGAAAACACTACTGAAATATTCCAACTCTTTAATTTCAAAGAAAAAAAAATCTTAAATTAGCTTCGAAACATCATGAGAATGTAGCAGTGATAAGGTAAAGAACAAAAAAACTGTACTGAAATATACCAACTCTTATATTTCAACGAATGGAATCCAAAATGAACTTTGAAATAACAAGAGAATGTAACAGTGACAAGGTAAACCATGACAAAACACTACTGAAATTTTCCAACTCTTACATTTCAACGAAAGAAACTCAAAATAAGGTTTGAAACATCAAGAAAATGTAACAGTGACAAGCTAAACCACGAGGAAACACTACTAAAATATCCCAACTCTTAAATTTCAATTAAAAAAATAATCTAAAATGAACTTTGAAACATAAAGAGAATATAACAGTGACAAGGTAAACCATTACAAAGCACTACTGAAATATTCCAACTCTTGCAGTTCAACGAAAAACAAAAATCAGAAATGAACTTGAAACATCAAGAGAATATAATAGTGAGAAGGTAAACCACGACAAACACTACTGAAATATTCCAACTCTTACATTTCAACGAAATAAATCCAAAATGAACTTTGAAACATCAAGAGAATATTATAGTGAGAAGGTAAACCACGACAAAACACTACTGAAATATTCCAACTCTTACATTTCAAAGAAGAAAAAAACTTAAATGATCTGTGAAACATCAATGGGATGTAATGATGATAGGGTAAACCACAAGAAAGATGTTCTTAAATATACCAACTATCATATCTTAAGAAATGGAATCAAAAATAAACTTTGAAACACGACAACGCAACCGTGACTGACTAATCCTCAGTAAAACAGTATTGGAATTCTCACGCTCTTACAAATCAATGAAAGAAATCCAAAATGAACTTTGAAGCATCATGAGAATGTAACAGTGACAAGGTAAACCCCGACAAAACACTACTAAAATATCCCAACTCTTAAATTTCAATGAAAAAAATAATCTAAAATGAACTTTGAAACATAAAGAGAATATAAGAGTGACAAGGTAAACCATTACAAAACAACACTGAAATATTCCAAATCTTACATTTCAACGAAAAAAATCCAAAATGAACTCTGAAACGTTTTTAGAATGTTATAGTGACACGGTAAACCACGACAAAACACTACGGAAATAATCCAATTCTTAAATTTCCGTGAAAAAAACCCAAAATGAATTTTGAAGCATCAAGAGAATGTAACTGTGACAAGGTAAACCACGACGAAACACTACTGAAATATTCCAACTCTTAGAGTTCAACGAAAAAAATCAAAATAAACTTTGAAAGATCTTCAAAATGTAACAGTGACAAAGTAAACCATTTGAAATATCATTACAATGTAACAGTGAGAAGGTAAACCACGACAAAACACTACTAAAATATTCCAATTCTTGCATTTCAACGAAAAAAAAAATCCAAAATGAACTTTGAAGCATCAAGAGAATGTAACATAGACGTGGTAAACCACGAAAAAACATTGCTGAAATATTTCAATTCTTACATTTCAACGAAAAAAATCCAAAATGAAGTTTGAAACATCAAGAAAATGTAACAGTGACAAGGTAAACCACGAGAAAACACTACTAAAATATCCCAACTCTTACATTTCAACGAAAAAAAATACAAAATGAACTTTAAAGCATCAAGAGAACGTAACATTGACAAGGTAAACCACGACAAACACTACTGAAATATTCCAACTCTTACATTTCAACGAAATAAAATCCAAAATGAACTTTGAAACATCAACAGAATGTAACATTGACAAGGTAAACCCCGACAAAACACTACTGAAATATTCCAACTCTTACATTTCAAAGAAAAAAAATCTTAAATGAACTTTGAAACATAAAGAGAATGTAGCAGTGATAGGGTACACCACAAGAAAACTGTACTGAAATATGCCAACTCTTACATTTCAACGAATAGAATCCAAAATGAACTTTGAAATAACAAGAGAATGTAACAGTGACAAAACACTGCTGAAATTTTCCAACGCTTACATTTCAACGAAAAAAATCCAAAATGAAGTTTGAAACATCAAGAGAATGTAACAGTGACAAGGTAAACCACGAGAAAACACTACTAAAATATCCCAACTCTTAAATTTCAATAAAAAAATAATCTAAAATGAAGTTTGAAACATAAAGAGAATATAAAAGTGACAAGGTAAACCATTACGAAACACTACTGAAATATTCCAACTCTTAAATTTCAACGAAAAAAAAAATCAAAAATGAACTTTGAAACATCAAGAGAATGTAACAGTGACAAGGTAAACCACGACAAACACTACTTAAATATTCCAACTCTTACATTTCAACGAAAGAAATCAAAAATGAACTTTGAAACATCTTCAAAATGTAACAGTGTAACAGTGACAAGATAAACCACAAGAAAACTGTACTGAAATATTCCAACTCTTACATTTCAACAAAAAAAATCCAAATGAGCTTTGAAACATCAAGAGAATGTAACAGTGACAAGGCAAACAACGACGAAACAATACTGAAATATTCCAAATCTTACATTTCAAAAAAAAAATCTGAAATTAACATTTAAACATCAAAATAAGTAGCAATGACAAGGTAAACTACGACAAAACACTCCTGAAATATTCCATCTCTTGCATTTCAACAAAAAAAAATTCCAAAATGAACTTTGAAGCATCAAGAGAATGTAACAGAGACATGGTAAACCAAGACAAAACATTGCTAAAACATTCCAACTCTTACATTTCAACGAAAAAAATCCAAAATGAAGTTTGAAACATCAAGAGAATGTAACAGTGACAAGGTAAACCTAGACGGAACACTACTGAAATAATCCAACTCTTACATTTCAACTAAAAAAAAACAAAATGAACTTTGAAGCATCAAGAGAATGTAACAGTGACAAGGTAAAACCACGAGAAACACTATCGAAATATTTGAACTCTTACATTTCAACGAAAAAAAATCCAAAATGAACTTTGAAACATCAAGAGAATATAATATTGAGAAGGTAAGCCACGACAAACACTACTGAAATATACCAACTCTTACATATCAACGAAAGAAATCAAAAATTAACTTTGAAACATCTTCAAAATGTAACAGTGTAACAGTGACAAGATAAACCACAAGAAAACTGTACTGAAATATTCCAACTCTTACATTTCGACAAAAAAAAATCCAAAATGAACTTTGAAACATCCAGAGAATGTAACAATGACAAGGTAAATCAAGACGAAACACTACTGACTGAAATATTCTAACTCTTACATTTCAAAAAAAAAAATCCAAAATGAACTTTGAAACATCAAGAGAATGTAACAATGAAAAGGTAAATCACGACAAAACACTACTGAAATATTCAAACTCTTACATTTCAACGAAAAAAAAAATCCAAAATGAACTTTGAAGCATCAAGAGAATGTAACAGAGACATGGTAAACCAAGACAAAACGTTGCTGAAACATTTCAACTCTTACAGTTCAACGAAAAAAATCCAAAATGAATTTTGAAAAATCCAGAGAATGTAACAGTGACACGGTAAAACCATGACTGAACACTACTGAAATAATCCAACTCTTACATTTCAACGAAAAAAAAAAAAATGAACTTTGAAGCATAAAGAGAATGTAACAGTGACAAGGTAAAACCACGAGAAACACTATCGAAATATTCGAACTCTTACATTTCAACGAAAAAAATCCAAAATGAACTTTGAAACATCAATAAAACGTAACAGTGACAAGGTAAACCACGACAAACACTACTGAAATATTCCAACTATTACATTTCAACGATAAAAATCCAAAATGAACTTTGAAACATCAAGAGAATATAACATTGACAAGGTAAACCATGACAAAACACTACTGAAACATTCGAACTCTTACATTTCAAAGAAGAAAAAAAAAAACTTAAATTAACTTTGAAACATGAAGAGAATGCAACACTGACAAGGTAAACCATAAGAAAACTGTACTGAAATATGCCAACTCTTACATTTCAACGAAAGGAATCCAAAATGAACTTTGAAATAACAAGAGAATGTAACAGTGATCAAAAACCAGTCTGGTTGCATTATATAATCGCGATTATACTCTCAAAACGTGTTCGACTACTTTATAGGTTTTCCCGCTTTTTAAAATGTGCACGTAAACTGTACTGTACATTCTTGTGAAATTGATATCAATAGCAAAAAAACAGTCTGATTGTGTTATACAATTTCGACTATACTCTCAAAACATGTTCGACCACTTTATAGGTTTGCACGCTTTTTGCAATGTACACGTGAAACTGCAGTGTACATTCTTGTGAAATTGATATCAATAGGAAAAAACCAGTCTGATTGTTTTATACAATTTCGATTATACTCTCAAAACATGTTTGACCACTTTATAGGTTTGCACGCTTTTTGCAATGTCCATATTAAACTGTAGTTTATACCATGTGAGGGAGTACTGACTCTCTTTGAAAAGGTGTAGAGCATTAAGCAAATAGTATGGGAATTCCTATACGTCTAAGCAAATAGCATGGTAATTCCTATACGTGTAAGCAAAGTATAGGTTAGCATTCTACTCTCGTAGGCCCCTAAGCCTTAATTATGGCTAAAAGACAGTTTTTTATGCCCTAAATTGGATGATAAGTATTCCTAAAAATATTATTCTTTTACAGCAAAAACTTTTTGCTGTAAAACAAAAGCCTTTAAATGGAGCATTTTTTGCTGTAAAACAAAAGCCTTAAAACAAAAGCCTTTAAATGGATCCCTTTTTTCTCTTAAAAACTCTGATATTTCTCCGACTATGTGAAAAATTTTCCGCCTTATAGTTTTAAAGTTGAAAGAAAAATATTCTGTCATTCCATACCTTCCAGTGATTGTCCGTGTATAATAGAATATGACAGTGAAATATGTAGCCACAAAAACGTGCACTGGATTGTGATGGCCAAAGAAAGGGAATATATATGTTGAAAATGTTGAGGACGTTATTTACAGGGAACATAATTATCTTCGGGAGGTTTTATTGGTCAGGAATCCTAAACTGACTATTTAATACCTAATGCTTAGAGCACATGTTTTTTTATATTATTTTATAATCACAACTACCAACTAAATATTTTTCAGTTATAGATTATATCCTTAAAAAAAATTGATTCACACAAAAAACCTAAGAAAACTAAATTCATTAATAGGTTAAACCCTGAAAAACAGAGACATCATAGTCATTACACGCTGAATACTATATTTATTTAGGCCGGTGGCGTCGACTGAAGGAGGAAAGTAGAGGGTATTTGCTCACTAGATTTAAAAAAAAAAAACTTTTTGAGGTATTTTCACCGAAAAAAGGCTTTTTTTAATATCCTCATTGACAGAAAGAAGAAAATACCCCCTCTATATTTTGGAACAGCCTATGTATCTCCCCCTATAGGTTTGTGAATTTACACCACTACTTTGGGCATCTTGATATAAATTAAAAATCCAGAGATTTTTAACCAATGAAATGAAATGTTTAGAAAAATACTTATTTTTCGGACCGTATTAACAGAACTTCCTCTTTTTAATTAACTGAAGAATATCTGGTACGATTTTTCGCTATCTTTCATTCCCTTGTATAATCCGATCTTTCGGAAGAAAAAAACTTCTTTTGCTCCTATAAATTTTAGATTTACAGACATGTTCTGTTTCTGCAGTTAGCAATTTAGCTATTACCAACAAAATCACTTGAAACGAATATAAATCCCTAGCAAACCTATGGTTGCTTCAATCCTGTGTGTGAAAGAGCCGCTGACGTTTACGTCATAGAAAATGTTCTAGTTGGAATTTCTTGGAAATAAGAAAGACCCACGGTAAAATCAAAATCTATGGCAGCATAAACAAATTCAATCGAAATATTGCAAAATCCACGGTCGCTCCAACCCTGGACGGAATGAGTCACTAGAAATCACCCCGTTAAAAACGTTCTAGGAAGAATTCCTGCAACATTATTGAGCAAAACTTCAACTATAGGCCGGGCCGGATTTAAAGCTGCGACGCTTCTAGGCCCAAGCGTTTTTGTCGCTCTGTTTTTGCGAGATTTTCGGAGAAATAACCGAAATTTCAGGGATAATTGGAAGAGAACTAGTCCCCCCTCTCCCCACGCCTTCTTTTCCTCAAATGCATCCGATCAAAATTTTGAGAGAACCATTTATTTCAAAATAGTCCAAAGATCAGATAACAAAACTCCAGTATCGACAAAACAAAAATCACTAGAAGCAAGAAATAGGCTACTGCCCCCTTTCCTAACTGTTAAAGTCTAAAGCCTACTGTGTCATTGGCACTCAACTGAAAACGAATTATAGTATAATAGAAATATTTTTTTGTACTTGCTACGATATTGAGCACTAAAATAAGAATTACATTGAAATAAAATCTTGAACTGATGAGCTCCAGCAATTAATATCATCATATATAGAATATTAAGTTTAATTTTATGAGGTCTTTCGAAGACTGTTTAAGACGCATATAGTTTTCAGTAAAGCGGCAATGACGCGATATAGTTCAGACTTTTACAGTTGAGGAAAGGGGCAGTAGTCAAAATCTTGTTTGCAGTGAATTTTGTTCGCTTGAAGCTTCATTTGCATATTCAATTAATTTTTGCTCTTTTTAAGATTTAATCATCCATTTATTTTAGTACCTGTTGTATGTTCGTTTGCTATAATCGCTCATTTAGTTTTTTTTGTTTTGGTTTCATTTATTCTTTAATAGTAATTTTTGGTCGTTTTGAGTTTGAATTATTTTATAAATTTATTTCTGCTAACCTTAAGTTTCGTATGGCCTTTACTTTTCTTTGAAAAACATCTTTTTCGGAAAGTTTCTTTTTAAATTAATAATAATAAAACATTGGAGCCGTATGAGCTTTACTATAGGCAACGCTATAGCATTGCCTCTGATTTTTGGTCAGTTTGAGTTTTGAGTTAATATAGGAACTCATTTCTACCAGACATTTTATTCTGATTGTTTATTCAATTTTGGTTCGTTTTGGGTTTAATTTATTCTTTAATAGTAATTTCTGGATGTTTTGAGTTTGAGTTAATAAAGTAACTTCTTTCTACTGGACATTTTATTCTGATTGTTTATTCCATTTCGGTTCGTTTTGAGCTTCATTTATTCTTTAATAGTAATTTCTGGTTGTTTTGAGATTGAGTTAATATAAAAACTTATTTCTACTGGACATTTTATTCTTATTGTTTATTCAATTTTGGTTCGGCTTGGGTTTCATTTATTCTTTAACAGTAATTTCTGGTCGTTTTGAGTTTGAGTTAGTATTTCTGGTCGTTTTGAGTTTGAGCTAATATAGGAACTAATTTCTACATGACATTTTATTCTGATTGTTTATTCAATTTCAGTTTGTTTTCTGCTTTCATTTATTCTTTAACAGCAATTTCTGGTCGTTTTGGGATTGAGTTAATATAGGAAATTTTTTCTACTAGACATTTTATTCTGATTGTTTATTCAATTTCGGTTCGTTTTGGGTTTCATTTATTCTTTAAGAGTACTTAATTAAAAAAAACTTTTTCAACAAAATAATTTTTTCAAAGAAAAACAAAGAACTCCATTAAACCAAAAATGCGCAAAAAAAATCAATTAATCTACCAAGCGTGAAACTACCATTAATCAGCATCGATAAATAAATGAAACCCAAAACGACAAAAATTATAATAAATAACCGAGTCAAACAAAAAACGAGCAGAAATTAACTTAAATTAGGCTCAAAACCCTTATGCCTTCCTAAGGCCAGAACATAATTTGCACTTTTCGACTATTAAAAACGGCAATTTCAATTTCCAATCTAATGAGCTCTTTTTGAAATTTCTACAACAACTTTTTATATAAACCTTATATGTCCCCAGGGCATATCTTACAACCCTTACACTGAGAGCTCTGATTGGGTTACCATCCGAAAACACCTTATTTCCAGAACTTTTGACTACGTTGAACAAAATGGATATCTCAGAATTTCGATTGGATGTGTTTGGGGAAATATTGGGCATGAGACAGGGTTAGTTGCCCTTCAATCACTTTTGATTATAAAAAGGGCACTAGTCCTTTCAATAACCACTCTAATGAGCCCCTTTTGAAGTTTCTACAATATCGCTTTCTATTAAAAAAAACATATCACAAACGGCCGCTGATTTTTATATGGTTTTCTGCTGAGCCAGCCCCTCTGTACAAGTAACGCGGGGATTCTGAAATTTGTATCAGTTTACTAAAAACCATAGGAAGAGAGAGTATTATGAATTGTTATCGTGAAAAAGCTTGTGGTGAAGCGGGGAAAGCTTTGTCAAAGGAGGTCCGAGTTGGTATACAGTTTTTTTTATGTTCCATCATTTTTTTTACTTAAAAAAATTGACCACCGATAGAATTTGCTTAAAAAATATTCAATTTTTCTTGTACCTGCTCATCTTTTTCCTTTGGTGTTTATTCCTTCTCTTTTGAGTTTTTACTGACCTTTCATGTTTTCCACGGAAAGATCAGATGGGAGTAGAAGGGCCTTATTGACTCCCACGATTACACCACCCCTTCGAATCCCGATCCGGACACTTTTTTTTAAAACTCCCACGATCACCACGTGGTTTATGGTCCAAATAAGGGCATAGCCTCCCTAGGGAGAAAGATTTCGTAATGGGTCAATGACCTCTTTTTCCAAGGTCGATTTATTTGATGTTTCTGTGTGTAATAACTCCGGGGCGAAGGTTGCACATGCGCATTGAATTCTAACGGGAACAATGTTATTGATCTAGGGCTCGAGGGGGAAGTGAATTTCCGAGAACTTGATTGCGTAATCAAAGTGTGTCAACAACAACAACATCGACCTTGACATTCGCTGAGAGCGTGCACTTACAGCAACATCGACCTTGGAACACCTGTGCTGTCGACCTCAATTCACCTATCGTGAATCAATAATTCCCCTTAGAAACAACAAATTAATTTCCCCTTTCTTGACAGATCAATCAATCAATGACATCATCTGTCAGACTTTAAAAATTTTCGCCTAGAAACATTTCTCCAGGAATAGATCCATATCATTAATGTCTTTGCCTCGGGAACAACTCTTTGGTCGAACTCCAAAGGATATTAATAACCAAAGGCCATGGAAACAATTAGGCAAGAAACATCTTAGCGATGAATTGTTTTAGCGCGCGAAAAGGTTTCATATTAATTTGAAATGCGTTAGCGCAGAGATGCCAATAACAAAGGAACACGCTGAATTCACGTTTAGGGATTATTTGGGCGAAACTGTTTTAGACAGGTTATGGAACTATTTCGGCGAAACAGATAGAGACATTTTAAAAGATGATTTTTGAAGAGATTTTAGAAGAGGTTTTGAGTGTGGTCGTTATAATACACAAGTTTCATTTGAACAGTGTTGTGAGGTCCTCTACCCCAACCCCAAAGGGTTCCAATCCTCCTACCCCAACCCCGAACGAAGCCCCCGGTCCTCAAAGGCCCCCAGGCCCCAACTGTCCTCCCGGACCCCCAAAGGCCATCCCTGTGCTCCAAAGGCCCTCCCCGGGCCCCCCAAAGGCACATCGAGCTCCCAAAAGACCACCGGGGTCCCAAAGGCCCTCCACCGGTCCCCAAATGTCCCCCAGGCTCCCAACTGGCCCCCCGGACCCCCAAAGGCCCGCTCCCGGCCCCCAAAGGTCCACCGGGCTCCCAAAGGACCAATCGGTCCTCAAATGCCCCCCAAGCTCCCAAAGGGCCACCGGTGCCCCCAAAGGCCCACCCAGACCCCCAAAGGCCATCCCCGGGCCCCCCAAAGGCCCATCGAGCTCCCAAAGACCAACGGGGCCCCAAAGGCCCTCCACCGGTCCCCAAATGTCCCCCAGGCCCCCAACTGCCCCCGGACCCCCAAAGGCCCTCCCTGTGCCCCAAAGGCCCTCCCTGTGCACCAAAGGCCCACTCAGACCCCCAAAGGCCATCCCCGGGCCCCCCAAAGGCCCATCGAGCTCTCAAAGGACCAACGGGGTCCCAAAGGCCCTCCACCGGTCCCCAAATGTCCCTCCGAGCTCCCAAAGGACCAACGCGGTCCCAAAGGCCCACCGGCCCTCAAGGGACCCACAGACCCTCAAAGGCTCTCTCCGAGCACCCGTCTTTCGTTGATGTGTGTTGTCTGAAACCTATGATTTGGGATGTGTAGTTTGCTACTTCAGGCTTTTCTGAGCTAATGTTTCCTAGTATTTCGTAGGTGAATGTTGTCTGAAACCAATAGTTTGGGATGAGTAGTTTGCTATTTAAGTCTTTTATGAGCTAGGTTTCTTAGCCTTTCGTTGATGTGTGTTGACTGAAACTTATGATTTGGGATATGTAGTTTGCTATTTTTGACTTTTCTGAGTTGGATTTCGTAGTCTTTCATAGGTGTGTGGTGTCTGAAACCTATAGTTTGGGATGTGTAGTTTGCGATTTTCGACTTTTCTGAGCTGGATTTTTTAGCCTTTCATAGGTATGCGTTGTCAGAAAATTATGATTTGGGATGTATAGTTTGCTATTTCAGGCTTTTCTGAGCTAAGGTTTTCTAGTATTTCGTAGGTGAATGTTGACTGAAACCAATAGTTTAGGGTGAGTAGTTTGCTATTTTTGACTTTTCTGAGCTAGGTTTCTTAGTCTTTCGTTGGTGTGTGTTGACTGAAACCGATGATTTGGGATATGTAGTTTGCTATATTTGACTTTTCTGAGCTGGATTTCTTAGTCTTTCATAGGTGAGTGTTGTCTGAAACCTATGATTTGGGATGGGTGGATTGCTACTTTTGACTATTCTGAGCTAGATTTCTTAGCCTATCATAGGTGTTTGTTGTCTGAAACCGATAGTTTGGGATGACTAGTTTGCTATTTTTGACTTTTCTGAGCTAGGTTTTCTTAGCCGTTCATAGGTGAGTGTTGTCTGAAACCTATGATATGGGATATGTAATTTGCTATTTCCGACTTTTCATAACCGGATTTCTTAGTCTTTCGTAGGTGTGTGGTGTCTGAAACCTATGATTTGGGATGTGTGGGTTGCTATTTTTTGACTTTTCTGAGCTGGATTTCTTAGCCTTTCGTAGGTGTGTGTTGACTGAAACCTATGATTTGGGATGGTTAATTTGCTATTTTTGACTTTTCTGAGCTAGATTTCTTAACCTATCATATGTGTGTCCATTCAGAAAATTATGATTTGGGAGGTGTAGTTTGCTTTTTGGACTTTTCAGAGCTAGGATTCTTAGTCACTCATAGGTGTTTGTTGTCTGAAACTTCGAGTTTGGGATGAGTAGTTGGCTATTTCAGACTTTTCTGAGCTAAGGTTTCTTAGTATTTCGTAGGTGAATGCTGTCTGAAACTTATGATTTGGGATATGTAAATTACTATTTCGGGCTTTTCTGAGTTGGATTTGTTAGTCTTTCATAGGTGTGTAGTGTCTGAAACCTATGATTTGGGATGTGTAGTTTGCTATTTTCGACCTTTCTGAGCTAGGTTTCTTAGCCTTTCATAGGTATGTGTTGTCAGAACATTATGATTTGGGATGTGTAGTTTTCTATTTCAGGCTTTTCGGAGCTAAGGTTTTCTAGTATTTCGTAGGTGAATGTTGTCTGAAACCAAAAGTTTGGGATGAGTAGTTTGCTATTTTTGACTTTTTCTGAGCTAGGTTTCTTAGCCTTTCGTTGGTGTGTGTTGACTGAAACCTATGATTTGGGATTTGTAGTTTGCTATTTTTGACTTTTCTGAGCTGGATTTCTTAGTCTTTCATAGGTGTGTGTTGACTGAAACCTATGATTTGGGAATGAGTGGTTTGATATTTTTGACTTTTCTGAGCTAGATTTCTTAGCATATCATAGGTGTTTGTTGTATGAAACCTATAGTTTGGGATGAGTAGTTTGCTATTTCAGGCTTTTATGAGCTAGGTTTCTTAGCCTTTCGTTGGTGTGTGATGACTGAAACTTATGATTTGGGATATGTAATTTGCTATTTCTGACTTTTCTGAGTTGGATTTCTTAGTCTTTCATAGGTGTGTGGTGTCTGAAACCTATGATTTGGGATGTGTAGTTTGCTATTTTTGACTTTTCTGAGCTGGATTTCTTAGCCTTTCATAGGTATGGGTTGTCAGAAAATTATGATTTTGAATGTATAGTTTGCTATTTCCGGATTTTATGAGCTAAGGTTTTCTAGTATTTCGTAGGTGAATGTTTTCTGAAAAAAATAGTTTGGGATTAGTTGTTTGATATTTTTGAATGTTATTAGCTAGGTTTATTAGACTTTCTTTGGTGTGTGTTTACTGAAACCTATGATTTGGGATATGTAGTTTGCTATTTTTGGCTTTTCTGAGCTGGATTTCTTAGTCTTTCATAGGTGTGTGTTGTCTGAAACCTATGATTTGGGATGGGTGGATTGCTACTTTTGACTTTTCTGAGCAGGATTTCTTAGCCTTTCATAGGTGTTTGTTGTCTGAAACCTATAGTTTGGGATGACTAGTTTGCTATTTTTGACTTTTCTGAGCTAGGTTTCTTAGCCCTTCATAGGTGAGTGTTGTCTGAAACCTATGATTTGGGATATGTAGTTTGCTATTTCCGACTTTTCTGAGCTAAGGTTTTCTAGTATTTCGTAGGTGAATGTTGTCTGAAACCAATAGTTTGGGATGAGTAGTTTGCTATTTTTGTCTTTTCTGAGCTAGGTTTCTTAGTCTTTCGTTGGTGTGTGTTGACTGAAACCTATGATTTGGGATATATAGTTTGCTATTTTTGACTTCTCTGAGCTGTATTTATTAGCCTTTCATAGGTGTGTGTTGACTGAAACCTATGATTGGGATGAGTGGTTTGCTATTTTTGTCTTTTCTGAGCTAGATTTCTTAGCTGTTCATAGGTGTGTGATGTCTGAAACTTATGATTTGGGATGTGTAGTTTGCTATTTGAACTTTTCAGAGCTATGATTCTTAGTCCGTCATAGACGTTTGTTGTCTGAAACTTCTAGTTTGGGATGAGTAGTTTCGCTATTTCAGGCTTTTCTGAGCTAAGGTTTCTTAGTCTTTCATAGGTGAATGATGTCTGAAACCTATGATTTGGGATATGTAAATTACTATTTCGGGCTTTTCTGAGTGGGATTTCTTAGTCTTTCATAGGTGTGTGTTGTCTGAAATCTATGATTTGGGATGGGTGGATTGATAATTTTGACTTTTCTGAGCTTAACTTCTTAGCATTTCATAGGTGTTAGTTGTCTGAAACCTATAGTTTTTTATGACTAGTTTGATATTTTTGACTTTTCTGAGCTAGGTTTCATAGCCTTTCATAGGTGTATGTTGTCAGAAAATTACGATTTGGGATGTGTAGTTTGCTATTTGAACTTTTCAGAGCTAGGATTCTTAGTCCATCATAGGTGTTTTGTTGTCTGAAACCAATAGTTTGGGATGACTAGTTTGCTATTTCAGACTTTTCTGAGCTAGATTTCTTAGCCGCTCATAGGAGTGTGTTGTCTGAAACTTATGATTTGGGATATGTAAATTACGTTTTCGGGCTTTTCTGAGTTGGACACTTCTAAATTTTTCCACACACGAAAACTTACACACACACACGAAAATACAAAAACACACAAAATCAAAGACACACACAAACAAAGACACACACACACACAAAAACTTACACCCACACGCAAAAACTTACACCCACACGCAAAAACTTACATGCACACAAAAACTTACATTTACACAAAAACTTACACACACACTAAAACTTACACACACGCAAAAAAACTTACACACACACACAAAAACTTACACACACACACGAAAACTTACGCACACATACACACACACACACACACATACATACAAAAAACAAAAAAATGAAAACGAAAACAAAAAAGAACAAAAAAAAAAACATGAACACAAACAATAACAAACAATCACAAAATATTACACGCACACACAAAAACTAACACACACACACTAAAAATGACACACACACACGAAAACTTACACACACACAAACACACACAAAAAACATACACACACACACAAGAAAACTTACACACACACACACACTAAAACTCACACACACACGCAAAAACTAACACACACAAAAACTAACACACACACACACACACAAAAACTTACACATGCACACGAAAACTTACATGCACACAAAAACTTACATGCACACAAAAACATAAACACACAAACACACACACACACACAAAACAAACACACACACACACACACAAAATAAAATACACACACACACCAACGATTACACACACACAAAAACTTACACACACACACACACACACACACTCACACACAAACTTACACATTCACACGAAAAATTACATTCACACAAAAAATTACATTCACAAAAAAACTTACACACACACACACACACACACAAAACTTAAACACACACACACACACGCGAAAAATTACACACACACGAAAAAATTTACACACACACACAAAAAATTACACACACACACACACACACACACACACAAAAACAAACACAAGAAAACAACAAAAAACTCACACACACACGCACAAAAACTTACAAACACACACACACACACACACAAAACTTACACACACACACACGAAAACTCACACACACACGCCAAAACTAACACACACAAAAACTTACACACACACACACACACACAAACACACACACACACACACACACACAAAAAACTAACACACACACACAAAAACACACACAAAATAACAAACACACACACACAAAAACTAACACACACACACAATAGAATACACACACAAAAACTTACACACACACACACAAAAACTAACACCCACAGGCAAAAACTTACATGCACACAAAAACTTACATGCACACAAAAACTTACACACACACACAAAACTTACACACACACACACAAAAACTTACACACACACAAAAACTTACACACACACAAAACACTTACACACACACACACACACACACACACACACACACACACACACACACACACACACACACACACACATACACACGCACACAACACTTACATGCACACAAAAACATTACACACACACACACAACACACACACACGAAAACTTACACACACACACACGTCAAAACTTACACACACAAAAACTTAGACACGCAAAAACTTACACACACACACACACAAAACTTACACCCACACGCAAAAACTTACATGCACACAAAAACTCACGTGTACACACGAACTTACACACACAAAAACTTACACACACGCACAAAAACTTACGCACACACACGAAAACTTACACACACACACTCCAAAACTTACACACACACAAAAACTTACACACACACACGCCAAAACTTACACACACACAAAAACTTACACACTTACCATATCACAGTTACATTTTCTTAATGTTTCAAATTTCATTTGGAATTTCTGTCGTGAAATGCAAGAGTTGGAATATTTCAGTAGTGACTTGTTGTGCTTTACATTCTCACAGTTACATTCTCTTGATTTTTCGAAGTTCATTTTGAATTTCTGTCATGAAATGCAAGAGTTGGAAATTTGGGGTCTTAGTCCACCAACCCGAATGGTGGAAATCCACTAGCTCAGTATTGGGGTCCCAGTCCACCAGCCTGAACGGTGGAAATTCATTAGCTCAGAATTAGGGTCTCAGTCCACCAGCCTGAATGGTGGAAATCCACGCGCTCAATATTGGGGTCTCAGTCCACCAGTCTGAATGGTGGAAATTCACTGTTTAAGTTAGGTTAGGTTAACTTATCATGAGCACTCATGATAAGTTAACCTAACCTTTTCCGGCGAGTATGGTTAGGTTAGGCTAGATTAAGTTAGGTTAGGTTAAGTTAGGTTAGGTTAGCCCATGTACGCTTCACTTAGGTTACCTTAGGTTGGGTGAGAGACAGGCAAAAAGTTAGGTGTATGATAAGGTTAGGTTAGGTTAGATTAAGTTAGGTTAGGTTAAGTTAGGTTAGGCTAGGTTAGCCTACGTACGCTACGCGTACGTAGGCTAACCTAGCCTAACCTAACTTAACCTAACCTAACTTAATCTAACCTAACCTAACCTTATCATACACCTAACTTTTTGCCTGTCTCTCACCCAACCTAAGCTAACCTAAGTGAAGCGTACATGGGCTAACCTAACCTAACTTAGCCTAACCTAACTTAATCTAGCCTAACCTAACCCTACTCGCCGGAAAAGGTTAGGTTAACTTATCATGAGTGCTCATGATAAGTTAACCTAACCTAACTTAAACAGTGAATTTCCACCATTCAGACTGGTGGACTGAGACCCCAATATTGAGCTCGTGGATTTCCACCATTCAGGCTGGTGGACTGAGACCCTAATTCTGAGCTAGTGAATTTCCACCGTTCAGGTTGGTGGACTGGGACCCCAATACTGAGCTAGTGGATTTCCACCATTCGGGCTGGTGGACTAAGACCCCAAATTTCCAACTCTTGCATTTCATGACAGAAATTCAAAATGAACTTCGAAAAATCAAGAGAATGTAACTGTGAGAAGGTAAAGCACAACAAGTCACTACTGAAATATTCCAACTCTTGTATTTCACGACAGAAATTCAAAATTAACTTCGAAAAATTAATACAATGTAACTGTGATAAGGTAAGTGTGTGTAAGTTTTTTTGTGTGTGTAAGTTTTTGCGTGTGTGTGTGTGTGTAAGTTTTTGTGTGTGCGCGGACGTGTTCGTGAATGTATGTGTAAGTTTTGTGTGTGTGTGTAAGTTTTTTTGCGTGTATTTAAGTTTTTGTGTGTGTAAGTATTAGTGTGAATGTAATTTTTTGTGTACATGTAAGTTTTTGAGTGTGGATGTAAGTTTTTGTGTGTGTGTGTGTGTTTTTGTGTGTGTGTGTATGTTTTTGTGTGTTTTAGTTTTGTAGTGTGTGGGAGTAAGTTTTCGTGTGTGTGTGTTGTGTGTGTGTGTGTAAGTTTGTGTGTATGTGTGTGTGTGTGTGTGTGTGTGTGTGTGTGTGTGTGTGTGTGTGTGTGTGTGTGTGTGTGTGTGTGTGTGTTTGTTTGTGTGTTTTTGTGTGTGTGTAGGTTTTTTGTGTGTGTGTGTAAGTTTTTGTGTGTGTGTGTAAGTTTTTGTGTGCATGTAAGTTTTTGTGTGCATGTAAGTTTTTGCGTGTGTGTGTAAGTTTTGTGTGTGTGTGTGTGTAAGTTTTTGTTTGTCTTTGCTTTTGTGTGTGTGTGTTTGATTTTGTGTGTGTGTGTGTTATTTTGTGTGTGTTTGTGTGTGTGTTTGTGTGTTTTTTTGTGTGTGTGTTTGTGTGTGTGGTGTGTGTGTGTGTGTGTGTGTGTGTAAGTTTTTGTGTGTGTAAGTTTTGGCATGTGTGTGTGAGTTTTCGTGTGTGTGTGTGTAAGTTTTGTGTGTGTGTTTGTAAGTTTTTTTGCGTGTGTGTGTGAGTTTTTGTTGTGTTCATGTGTAAGTTTTTTTGTGTGTGTTTGTGTGTGTGTGTGTGTGTAAGTTTTTGTGTGTGTATGTTGTGGCGTGTGTGTGATTGTTTTCGCGTGTGTGTGTGTGTGTAAGTTTTGTGTGTGTGTGTAAGTTTTTGTGTGCATGTAAGTTTTTTTGTGCATGTAAGTTTTCGTGTGCATGTGTAAGTTTGTGTGTGAGTGTGTGTGTGTGTGTGTGTGTGTGTGTGTGTGTTTTTGTGTTTGTGTGTGTTTTTGTGTGTGTGTGTTTGTGTGTTTGTTTTTGTGTGTGTGTGTGTAAGTTTTTGTGTGCATGTAAGTTTTTGTGTGCATGTAAGTTTTCGTGTGCATGTGTAAGTTTTTGTGTGTGTGTCTGTGTGTGTAAGTTTTTGTGTGTGTAAGTTTTGGCGTGTGTGTGTAAGTTTTCGTGTGTGTGTGTGTGTAAGTTTTAATGTGTGTTTGTGTAAGTTTTTGTGTGTGTTTGTGTGTGTGTAGTTGTCGTGTGTGTGTGTAAGTTTTCGTGTGTGTGTGTTAGTTTTTGTGTGTAGGTGTAAGTTTTTGTGCGTGTGTGTAAGTTTTTGTGTGCATGTAAGTTTTTATGTGCATGTAAGTTTTCGTGTGCATGTTTTTGTTTTTTGTTTGTATGTGTGTGTGTGTGTGTGTGTATGTGTGAGTTAGTTTTAGTGTGTGTGTGTAAGTTTTTGTGTGTGTGTGTAAGTTTTTGTGCGTGTGTTTAAGTTTTAGTGTGTGTGTAAGTTTTTGTGTGCATGTGTTTTTGTGTGCATGTAAGTTTTTGGGTGTGGGTGTTAGTTTTTGCGTGTGGGTGTAAGTTTTTGTGTGTGTGTGTGTGTATGTTTTTGTGTGTGTTTGATTGTGTGTGTGTGTGTGTTGTTGTGTGTGTGTGTGAGTTTTCGTGTGTGGAAAAATTTAGAAGTGTCCAACTCAGAAAAGCCCGAAAACGTAATTTACATATCCCAAATCATAAGTTTCAGACAACACACTCCTATGAGCGGCTCAGAAATCTAGCTCAGAAAAGTCTGAAATAGCAAACTAGTCATCCCAAACTATTGGTTTCAGACAAAAAACACCTATGATGGACTAAGAATCCTAGCTCTGAAAAGTTCAAATAGCAAACTACACATCCCAAATCGTAATTTTCTGACAACATACACCTATGAAAGGCTATGAAACCTAGCTCAGAAAAGTCAAAAATATCAAACTAGTCATCCCAAAATATATGTTTCAGACATCTAACACCTATGAAAGGCTAAGAAATTCAGCTCAGAAAAGTCAAAAGTAGCAATCCACCCATCCCAAATCATAGGTTTCAGACAACACACACCTATGAAAGACTAAGAAATCCCACTCAGAAAAGTCCGAAATAGTAATTTACATATCCCAAATCATAGGTTTCAGACATCATTCACCTATGAAAGACTAAGAAACCTTAGCTCAGAAAAGCCTGAAATAGCGAAACTACTCATCCCAAACTAGAAGTTTCAGACAACAAACGTCTATGACGGACTAAGAATCATAGCTCTGAAAAGTTCAAATAGCAAACTACACATCCCAAATCATAAGTTTCAGACATCACACACCTATGAACGGCTAAGAAATCTAGCTCAGAAATGACAAAAATACCAAACCACTCATCCCAATCATACGTTTCAGTCAACAGACCACTATGAAAGTCTAATAAATCCAGCTCAGAAAAGTCAAAAATAGCAAACTTTATATCCCAAATCATAGGTTTCAGTCAACACACACCAACGAAAGACTAAGAAACCTAGCTCAGAAAAGTCAAAAATAGCAAACTACTCATCCCAAACTATTGGTTTCAGACAACATTCACCTACGAAATACTAGAAAACCTTAGCTCAGAAAAGTCGGAAATAGCAAACTACATATCCCAAATCATAGGTTTCAGACAACACTCACCTATGAACGGCTAAGAAACCTAGCTCAGAAAAGTCAAAAATAGCAAACCAGTCATCCCAAATCATAGGTTTCAGACAACAAACACCTATGAAAGGCTAAGAAATCCAGCTCAGAAAAGTCAAAAGTAGCAATCCACCCATCCCAAATCATAGGTTTCATACAACACACACCTATGAAAGACTAAGAAATCCAGCTCAGAAAAGTCAAAAATAGCAAACTACATATCCTAAATCATCGGTTTCAGTCAACACACACCAACGAAAGACTAAGAAACCTAGCTCAGAAAAGTCAAAAATATCAAACTACTCATCCCAAACTATTGGTTTCAGACAACATTCACCTACGAAATACTAGAAAACCTTAGCTCAGAAAAGCCTAAAATAGCAAACTATACATCCCAAATCATAATTTTCTGACAACGCATACCTATGAAAGGCTAAGAAATCCAGCTCAGAAAAGTCAAAAATAGCAAACTACACATCCCAAATCATAGGTTTCAGACACCACACACCTATGAAAGACTATGAAATCCAACTCAGAAAAGTCAGAAATAGCAAATTACATATCGCAAATCATAAGTTTCAGTCAACACACACCTACGAAAGACTAAGAAACATAGCTCATAAAAGCCTGAAATAGCAAACTACTCATCCCAAACTATAGGTTTCAGACAACAAACACCTATGAAAGGCTAAGAAATCTAGCTCAGAAAAGTCAAAAATCGCAAACCACTCATTCCCAAATCATAGGTTTCAGTCAACACACACCTATGAAGGACTAAGAAATCCAGCTCAGAAAAGTCAAAAATAGCAAACTACATATCCCAAATCATATGTTTCAGTCAACACACACCAACTAAAGAATAATAAACCTAGCTCATAAAATTAAAAAATAGCAAACTACTAATCACAAACTATTGTTTTCAGACAAAATTCACCTACGAAATACTAGAAAACCTTAGCTCAGAAAAGCCTGAAATAGCAAACTACACATCCCAAATCATAATGTTCTGACAACACATACCTATGAAAGGCTAAGAAACCTAGCTCAGAAAGGTCGAAAATAGCAAACTACACATCCCAAATCATAGGTTTCAGACACTACACACCTATGAAAGACTAACAAATCCAACTCAGAAAAGCCCGAAATAGTAATTTACATATCGCAAATCATAAGTTTCAGACAGCATTCACCTACGAAATACTAAGAAACCTTAGCTCAGAAAAGTCTGAAATAGCCAACTACTCATCCCAAACTCGAAGTTTCAGACAACAAACACCTATGAGTGACTAAGAATCCTAGCTCTGAAAAGTCCAAAAAGCAAACTACACCTCCCAAATCATAATTTTCTGAATGGACACACATATGATAGGCTAAGAAATCTAGCTCAGAAAAGCCAAAAATAGAAAATTAACCATCCCAAATCATAGGTTTCAGTCAACACACACCTACGAATGGCTAAGAAATCCAGCTCAGAAAAGTAAAAAAATAGCAACCCACACATCCCAAATCATAGGTTTCAGACACCACACACCTACGAAAGACTAAGAAATCCGGTTATGAAAAGTCGGAAATAGGAAATTACATATCCCAAATCATAGGTTTCAGACAACACTCACCTATGAACGGCTAAGAAACCTAGCTCAGAAAAGTCAAAAATAGCAAACTAGTCATCCCAAACTATCGGTTTCAGACAACAAACACCTATGAAAGGCTAAGAAATCCAGCTCAGAAAAGTCAAAAGTAGCAATCCACCCATCCCAAATTTTAGGTTTCAGACAACACACACCTATGAAAGACTAAGAAATCCAGCTCAGAAAAGTCAAAAATAGCAAACTACATATCCCAAACCATCGGTTTCAGTCAACATACACCAACGAAAGACTAAGAAACCTAGCTCAGAAAAAGTCAAAAATAGCAAACTACTCACCCCAAACTATTGGTTTCAGTCAACATTCACCTACGAAATACTAGAAAACCTTAGCTCAGAAAAGCCTGAAATAGCAAACTATACATCCCAAATCATAATTTTCTGACAACGCATACCTATGAAAGGCTAAGAAATCCAGCTCAGAAAAGTCGAAAATAGCAAACTACACATCCCAAACTATAGGTTTCAGACACCACACACCTATGAAAGACTACGAAATCCAACTCAGAAAAGTCAAAAATAGCAAACTACATATCCCAAATCATAAGTTTCAGTCAACACATACCAACGAAAGGCTAAGAAACCTAGCTCATAAAAGCCTGAAATAGCAAACTACTCATCCCAAACTATTGGTTTCAGACAACATTCACCTAGGAAATACTAGGAAACCTTAGTTCAGAAAAGCCTGAAGTAGCAAACTACACATCCCAAATCATAGGTTTCAGACAACACACATCAACGAAAGACGGGTGCTCGGGGAGAGCCTTTGAGGGCCTGTGGGTCCCGTGAGGGCCGGTGGGCCTTTGGGACCCCGTTGGTCCTTTGGGAGCTCGGAGGGACATTTGGGGACCGGTGGAGGGCCTTTGGGACCCCGTAGGTCCTTTGAGAGCTCGATGGGCCTTTGGGGGCACAAGGAGGGCCTTTGGGGTGCCTGGGGGACAGTTGGGGACCGGTGGAGGGCCTTGGGGACCCCATTGGTCATTGGGGAGCTCGATGGGCCGTTGGGGGGCCCGGGGATGGCATTTGGGGGTCTGGGTGGGCCTTTGGGGCACAGGGAGGGCCTTTGGGGCACAGGGAGGGCCTTTGGGGGTCCGGGGGGCAGTTGGGGGCCTGGGGGACATTTGGGGACCGGTGGAGGGCCTTTGGGGCCCCGTTGGTCCTTTAGGAGCTCGATGGGCCTTTGGGGGGCCCGGGGATGGCCTTTGGGGGTCTGGGTGGGCCTATGGGGGCGCCGGTGGCCCTTTGGGAGCTTGGGGGGCATTTGAGGACCGATTGGTCCTTTGGGAGCCCGGTGGACCTTTGGGGGCCGGGGGAGGGTCTTTGGGGGTCCGGGGGCCAGTTGGGAGCCTGGGGGACATTTGGGAACCGGTGGAGGGCCTTTGGGACCCCGTTGGTCTTTTGGGAACTCGATGGGCCTTTGGGGGGCCCGGGGAGGGCCTTTGGAGCACAGGGATGGCCTTTGGGGGTCCGGGGGGACAGTTGGGGCCTGGGGGGCCTTTGAGGACCGGGGGCTTCCTTCGGGGTTGGGGTAGGGGGATTGGAACCCTTTGGGGTTGGGTTAGAGGACCTCACAACACTGTTCAAATGAAACTTGTGTATTATAACGACCACACTCAAAACCTCTTCTAAAATCTCTTCAAAAATCATCTTTTAAAATGTCTCTAAAAAATAGTCTGACAGATGATGTCATTGATTGATTGATCTGTCAAGAAAGGGGAAATTAATTTGTTGTTTCTAAGGGGAATTATTGATTCACGATAGGTGAATTGAGGTCGACAGCACAGGTGTTCCAAGGTCGATGTTGCTGTAAGTGCACGCTCTCAGCGAATGTCAAGGTCGATGTTGTTGTTGTTGACACACTTTGATTACGCAATCAAGTTCTCGGAAATTCACTTCCCCCTCGAGTCCTAGATCAATAGCATTGTTCCCGTTAGAATTCAATGCGCATGTGCAACCTTCGCCCTGGAGTTATTACACATAGAAACATCAAATAAATCGACCTTGGAAAAAGAGGTCATTGACCCCATTACGTAATCATTCTCCCTAGGGAGGCTATGCCCTTATTTGGACCATAAGCCACGTGGTGATCGTGGGAGTTTTAAAAAAAAGTGTCCGGATCGGGATTCGAAGGGGTGGTGTAATCGTGGGAGTCAATAAGGCCCTTCTACTGATGGGTCCATACAAATTCTCTAGAATTTCTAGAGGTTCGTTTAGAATTAGGGGTTCGTTCTAGATCCAGCCACAAATATAGCCTACAAGCTCTTCAAAAGGAAACGCCATAATAACAAAATTCTAACTTTGTAATGTCATATGGATTTTCTGGATTACTTCCGTTTTGATTCTTGTTTTTCTGCTTCGTTTTATTTTCAATGTTACTATAGTAGACTATTTTCAGTATACAACCTACTTGTATCTAAATATCTGCATGCAGTCAAACAGTTCGTGGTAACCGAAAGTACAAAAGTTTTTTTAGTACTTTCAAAAAAGCTATGTATTCTAATTAAACGGCCATTCTGATTCATAGATTTGTGATTCTAGCAAAACTTGAACTTAAGTGTAAAGAGAGAGGTATTGACTAGGGGGTGAATCCCCTAACATACGTAGTAATTTCTGTTCGTTCCCAGTTTTAATGTTCCTCCTTACTTTCAGTTGAAAAAACTTGTTTTTTTAATTTAATTTCAATTAAGCGGCCTTTGTGTTTCAGGAGCCGTTCTTAAGGAATCGGGACAAAATGTCAAACTTTAGCGTAAGGAGCTAGGTCTTAAGGAGGTGTCAAACCCTTTCATATACGTAATAATTTCTGTTCTTCTTAGGTTTCAATATTGCTCTTTATTTTCAGTTGAAAAATCTTATTTTTTATATTTAATTTCGGAACGTTTTTAAATAATACCAGAAAATTCAGCTCCCCCTCCTTGAAAATTTCAGATATTTTACAGAAAAATTGCCTACGGATTGCTCTGTGTACACGGCTGACTGATCGTGTATCAAACAGTAGGCTGTAAGAAAAGTGTGGTTCAATCACTCTTTCTAGGGCTATAATGAGTGAAAATTGAGATGGCTAGGGCAGGTTTAGCGGATGTGTGGTGACGCTTTCTAATTAAGTCAATTTGGAATTTAGTAAAAATATTAAGACGCAAATACAAAAGTTTAGAAATAACACTTTTTATTAAGATAAGGAACGTATCCTGGCAAGTGTATTCTTAACAGGAAATTGAGAAATTACCACTTCCTAGCTATATG
The DNA here is from genome assembly GCF_049724085.1 of Artemia sp. Qi Xiang Cuo. Lineage (NCBI taxonomy): Eukaryota > Metazoa > Arthropoda > Branchiopoda > Anostraca > Artemiidae > Artemia > Artemia sp. Qi Xiang Cuo. The sequence continues at coordinate 11,247,533 of NC_142810.1, read as the reverse complement.
CGTCAGTGAGTGCCGATAAAGGTGTGGTTGAAGAAATGTATAAAAGATACATTTTATGGGAAGGGGCGGCCAGATACTAATCTTATGCCGGACTGATCTCTGGTCTGTTGATTTAGAACTACCTTGGAATATTGTCGGATTATTGTAAGTGAGTAGTGATGGGTCAATGAAAGGAAGCGGGGCCCTATCCTTATTGCATATATTAATATATACAAGCAGACAGATAGGAAATTACTGAATCAATCTATAAAAAAGTCATATCTTTGGTTAGTTTTTTATGTTGTAATTATAATCAGCATACCATGAAAATTCGTGCTGTTCACACTACAATGATTTTTTATTAAATTTCATCTTTATGTTAAAAGTCATAACTGATTTCATGAATTGATGGTTTTTTTGATGTTATGTTATGTTAATGCTATGATATGTTGGTTATGTAATGTTAATACTTTTTGATGGTTATGTTATGTTGTTTGATGGTTGTTATGTTGACGTTGTTTCATGGCTATTGTTGTTATGTTATGTTGATGCTGTTTTATGGTTATTGTTGGTTATGTTATGTTAATGTTGTTTGATGGCTATTGTTGTTATGTTATGTTGATGTTAACAGTGACAAGGTAAACCACAAGAAAACTGTACTGAAATATCCCAACTATTACATTTCAACGAATGAAATCCGAAATGAACTTTGAAATAACAAGAGAACGTAAAAGTGACAAGTTAAACCATGACAAAACACTAATGAAATATTCCAACTCTTACATTTCAACGAAAGAAATACAAAATGAACTTTGAAGCATCATGAGAACGTAACAGTGACAAGGTAAACCATGACAAAACACTACTGAAATATTCCAACTCTTACATTTCAATAAAAAAAATAACCAAAATTAAGTTTGAAACATAAAGAGAATGTAACAGTGACAAGGTAAACCACGACAAAACACTACTGAAATATTCCAACTCTTACAGTTCAACGAAAAAAATCAAAAAATTAACTTTGAAACATCAAGAGAATGTAATAGTGAGAAAGTAAACCACGACAAACTCTACTGAAATATTCCGACTCTTACATTTCAACGAAAGAAATCCAAAATGAACTTTGAAACATCAAGAGAATGTATCAGTGACAAGATAAACCACAAGAAAACTGTAGTGAAATATTCCAACTCTTACATTTCAATACAAAAAAAAATCCAAAATGAACTTTGAAGCAGCAAGAGAATCTAAGTGTGATAAGGTAAACCACGACAAAATCCTACTTAAATAATCAAACTCTTACATATCAAAAAAAAAAAAATCTAAAATGAACTTTGAAACATCATAAGAATGTAACTGTGACACGGTAAACCACGCCAAAACACTAATGGGGGGAGGGACCCAAGAAGTTAGGGGGGGGGGGCCTTCTGTGTCTCAAGCTCGCAAAAAAAAGTGTAAAAAATTTGGGGGGGGCAAAAAAGTGGGGAGGGGGGGCCCTTCTGTGTGTCAAGTGCGCAAAAAGAAAAAATATTAAAAAATGGGGGGGGGGCAAAAAAATTGGGCGGGGTCCCTCTTGGGGACCTTCTGTGTCTTATGCGCGCAAAAAAAAGTGTAAGAAAATGGGGGGGGGGATAAAGTTGGGGGGGCGATAAAAAGTTGTTGGGCCCTTTGGGGGCACTTCTGTGTCTCAAACGCGCCAAAAAAAGCGTAAAAAAAGGGTGGGGGGCAAAAAAGTCAGGCAAGGGGCCCCTTTGGGGTTTGGGTAGGGGACCTTACAACACTGTTCAATTGGAACTTGTGTATTATAACGACCACAGAATTTCACCCCAAATCATCTTCTAAAATGTTAAAGCATGAAATATCACATAAGGTTATTGATAGATTGATAAAGCTATTGAAAGTTATTACGTCCATTAAAAGCATCACTAAAAGCGTTAAACACAAAATCATTGCGAGGTTTGTTGTTCTTCAGCCTTTTTCAAATTGGCTAATAGTTGCACAATGTCTGCAGAGTCACGTCTTATTTATCATTCTTGTCTCGAGTGAGTATAAACCTGTTTCTATTCATAAAAATTAACTACTACCAGCTCATCGCAGCACCAGGCCGCCTGAAGCCAACACCGGTACGTACGCTCCTCCTTCCTCCCAATCTATTTAAAGCTTCCCTCTACACCCACCCAGGAAGTTCCCGTTTACTTTAACTCTTTCTTTATGACATCCTCTCACCCCAACTGCAGACGACCTGCTTTCCGTTTTTTCCTATAGACGGTTGGCCAAAAAGAACGTTCAAAACGTGCCCTAGCCATCTCAACATTTGTCTCATTATAGCCCTAAAAAGCGGGATTGAATCACACTTTTTCTACAGCCAATTGTTTGAAATACGATCAGTCAGCCGGTTACCCAGAACCACAGTTCATATATAATCCAGCATGATCATTCTCTATCTCACCCATTATAAAAACCCGGACCGGGGTGCGAGTGCTCCAGAGAACATTTTTGCAGATATAAACATAGGCAAAGTCAGATTAGCGGGAATACTGGTTAGTCTGTTTCCATCAAAGTGCATTGAAACAATCGGAAATAGACTAACCAATATTCCTGCTAATGCAGAAATAAGTGGGAGGAGCTTTTTGTTCGCAACGAGAACGAAGACCAGAAATGATCTACGATAAGCTTACTGGTATATTCTGTCTACTGTGCCCAGAACAATCCGTTGGTAATTTCTCTGGAAAACATCTAGTAAATCTTCATCCGCTTTTTGGAGCGCCCTTGCTTGAGAGCCATATCTGACCACTGTATCACAGTAGCTTTCAAAATTCTAATCTTGGTTTGCAGACTTATCTTCCTTTTCTTCCAAAATTTTTTATCTGTGAAAAAAAAACCTGAGCCTTATTTATTCTATTTCTAAACATCTTCACTGCTTCCACCGTCTTTACTAATAATATTACCTAAGTATACTATCTAATTGAAACTAAGTGAAGTTATATTACTTCATTAGTCTTCTTATCATTAATTATTAAACCTATTCTAATACCTTGAACTCGCAAAACCTCCAAAAGTTCATTCATTTTGCTCACACTTTCATCTAGGATGCTTAAATCATCAGCATAATCTAAGTCCAGGAGATATTTTCCTCCCCATTTGATTCTTTGGTCTCCCATTGCCTTTCCTGTGCTACTTAAGACAAAATTCGTCAAAAGGATTAATATAAAGGGGGATAGAACACAACTCTGCTTAACTCCTGATTTAATACGAAAACAGCTGCTAACCTCACTTCCATTCTTGACCGCAGTAGTTTTATTCTCGTACATAGCATTAATCAGTTTGATGTATTTGTCTGGTATACCCTACCAGGATAAGATCTTTGCTAAAGCTCCTCTATCAACAAAATCGAAAGCTTTCTCATAATCTATAAATCTGAGGACCAAAGGTGCTTGATAACTCAGGCACTTTTCAAGTAAAAATTGAAATTTGTAAAAAATATTGAGTAAATTTGAGTAAAAATTTGATCGACACATCCTCTACCTTTTCTAAAACCGCACTGTTTCTCTCTTATAGCTTTGTCTACAGCATCTCTCAGTCTAAAAAGTATCATATTACTAGATAATTTACTACCTACAGAGACAAGACTATTCCTCAATAATTACCACACTAACACCTTTTTTACACAGTGGTTTAATTAAGGTTTTCCTAAAATAGAGGTACTTCCCCTTTTTTAAAAACCATATTCATAATCTTCAGTAACGTATTTCTACCCTCAGAGCCACCATATTTAAGAAACTCATTTAACACAGTATCAGCACCTGGGGCTTTATTATTTTTTAATTCTTTTAATATTGTCACTAATTCTTTCTCACAAAAAAAATCTTTCTTCACATCTTAGGTATCACAAACTTTTATTTTCCTCTATATCTTTTCTTGCAACTCTATCTCGGTTTAGCATAAACTCAAAATGTTCTGTCCATCTCTTTTTAACTCTTTTCTTGTCACTAATTTTGGCCCCGTTCCTATCTTTAACTGGGACAAGTCCGGATTGACTACTCCCTCTCAATTTATTAACATGCCAGTACAGTATTTTACTATTATGCCGTCTAGCCGCATCTTCCAGATCATCGACAATTTTATCCAAGGCCTGCACTGCACACCTCCTTAGTTCATATTTTAATGCTTTCTCCACTTTCTTTACATTCCTTTTGTTTTTATATGATCTATCACTCAGATAGTTCTTGTACAGGCCCCTTCTCCTGCCTTTTAAATATAAAGCATTTTCAATAATATTCCTAGCTGCACTTCTAACTTTCTTCCCTAAGACACCATCAGCGACCTCACCAATTATTTTCCTAAAATTATTCCATCCGTCGTCCACATTATCAAATTTTAAACTCTCCAGTTTAGTTTTCAACTGTTCCTGGAAAGTTCTTTTCAATTTTTCATCCTGGAGTCTATTAACATAATAACCTCCCGGGAGGTAGTAACCCTTTCGAAATTTCAAATTTAAATTAACCTTATACACTGCTAGATGGTGATTTTTACTTTTTACATCAATAACAGCACTCCTATATACCTTAATATCTAGTACTGATCCTACCAGTCTTCTGTTTACCATAACATAATCAATAAGGTTCGCTGTCATACTATCACATGAATACTATTTTAACGTATGGGTCTTATTATGACCAAGTAACGAATTGGTTATAACTAGATTGTTATACCTATAAAATTGCAAAAGTCTGTAGTCATTATTGTTTTTTTTCCTTATACCAAATTTACCTAGGCTAGGATGCTATATATCCCTATCTCTACCAAACTGGGTGTTGAAATCTTCTAATAAAATCACCATATTTCTACCTGGGATCCTGACTATTTGCTTCTATTGCTGTATGTAAAATTCATCTGAGTCACTAGTATCTGTATCAGTTGGCTCTAGATAATATAAGAAATTTATTTTATTTCAAAAAAATCTCTATCACAAGCCCACAAAGGGCCGAATTCGGACTTCGGAGTCGACAATATTGATGGTGGCACCAAAACTGTCAACAATGTAAAAAACAACAACAAAAAAGAAAAATTATAATTAACAACCATTTAAAAGTCAATAATTACACTGTAAAAAGTAAAGTAAAAAAGTCAAAAACATAAAAACTGTTCCAACCGAACTTACAAAAATACAAATCAGAAAAATAATTAAAAGGGACATAAAAAAGGGGGGCAAAATAAGCGAATAAATACAAACAAGAACGAGATATAAATACTTATAAATTAAAGGGGGCACTAAAAAGTGTCAATAATTCAACTACACGAAGTCAACAAAAGAGTTGAAAAGATAAACTGGTCAAGAAAGAGGGGGGGGGGGGAGGGGACAAAAAAGAGAACGAAATATAAAATATATAAGAATTACAGGGGGAACTAAAACAAAAAAAAGAGAAGGGACAAGCAAATGAGTGCACGAACCTGGGCGGCACCATCAGCTAATAAAAAAAAAGAGAGAGAAAAAAAAGGAAGAGAAACTAGTGTTATATTTTATTCATTTTTTCTGTAATGAATGGGACAAAAGTTCTTTCGTATCTGGAAGTAACGCAGCGAATGGGGGACAAAACAGGGATGGGTTCAGAAACAGCTCGAGGCGGCCGTAATCTGGAAGGGGAGTGACGTTTGGGGAAAATACTTGCCGTCCGAGGGTTTGTTGTTGCATTTTTTGCGAAACGGAGGCACTAGGAAACCTTCGCTCAAGGGTTTCCAGACTAGCTTTTTTTTTTTTAGGAGCAGAGAGTATGGCACCTTGCCTTCTTTGAAAGTTATTCGCAAAGCTCTTTTTTGAATTGACTCTATTTTTTTCAGATTCTTCGCGAGAGATACCAGGGTGCCAAACTGGACAAGTATATTCTAGATGCAGGCGGACAAAAGACGTGTAAATCCTTAAGGGGTGCGAAGGGGGACGCTGAATTTATTTAGGAGCTTAAGGAGGGTGATAGACATATTAGGTCTATGGATGATGTCTTTAATATAGATATCCCACTTTAAGTTTGAAGAAATTGTGACGCCAAGTAGTATAAATGAGGACACAGAAATTTCAGGAGGGATAGGATTAAGAAAATAGGGCAAGGATTTGAGGAAACAAATCGGCATTATCATGGACTTAGAGGGGTTTACTGTCATGTATATGTCCAAGGCCTCATCTCCAATTTTATTAAGGATACTCATAGGGTCACTTATTAAATTTCTGAAGCAAGTCTCAACAACCGTAAGGTCATCAACAAATTTCCATCAGTCAGGCAATTCTATTGCGAGGCTGTTGACCATGAATGAAAAAGGAGGGGACCTAGGAGAATACCTTGGGGTATGCCATTGTGGACAGGGAGAGGATTTGAATAATGATTCTGGTATTTGACTACCTGTGATCTATTTGTTAAAAAGGAGGCAACCAATTTCACCAGTAAGATCAATATTGAACTCGCTGACAAGTTTCTTGATTAAAATATTATGGTTAACAAGGTCAGATGCTTTCTGAAGGTCGATAGAAATTATAATTTTGCCAGGAATTAGGCTTTTCGAGGATTTTCCCGATGTGGTCAATAAGAGAAACGAGGTAATGGGAAGTACAGGAGGATTTTAGGTTCACGAATTACTTCAAGTCAGTAAGAGGTAGTGTTTTTTTCTTTAGCCAGTCTGCAAGGAATCCTTCATAAAGTTTCGAGAAAAAAGGAGTAAGAGTAATAGGACGAACGCCTTCAAAAACAGGATTTCCGTTTTTCTTTTTCAAAGGGGTTATAAAAACCCTGTTTCCAAATTGTTGGAATTCGCCCACACACAGTAATCTCGTTAAACAGGAAAGACAAGGGCTTAGAAAGGAAATCATCAAAGGCACTAATAAGAGGAAAGGGAATCTCCAAAGGACTAAAACTTGTCTTTCTTAGTTTTTCAATTCTTCTTTCTATCTCAGACGGGGAAACAGTGGGTAAAGAAGTGGAAAGGGCTCCGGTTGGTAATTGGTCGGATAATGCTGGAGGGCTTACTGGACAATAGAAGCAAGGAACATAGAAAATTGGCAGTAATATCAGGGGATTCGGGTAGATTGAAGTTAAGCTGTTCAAGCCTCCTGCCACACAGCTTTTTGACCTCAGAATACCTATTTTTTGGTTTATTAGTGAACAATATTTCGGCTCTACAGGGCATATACTACTACAACTGATACCCTAAACTTTTATAGTTATAAAATAAGCGATTAGTGTTCTATTATTAATACCTTCCCAGCCTAAATAAGACTTACCAGCTTCCTTATTCTTCATGATCTCTACTCCCTGTCTATATACCCCATCTTTCCAGCCTGAGTAAATAAATTCTATATCACCTAATTTCATGTTTCCTACCTCTGGGATATGAGTTTCTGAAACTCCTAATAAGTCCAATTCGAATCGTCTGAATTTCTCTGTCAAAATGTCGATATGATAGTTATTTTTAAACGTCGTATTATTCCAAGTTTCAATTTTCACATTTTTACTAACTACTGGATATGAAAATCTGAGAATAAAACTAAATTTGTGAAATCAGTGTCGTAACAAGCAAGTTTATCATTCTTAAATTTGGTCTGACCCTCTTTTTATGTCTAGTTTTCCAAGTTTGTAGACTGGTATTTGTATTCTCTGTCGCTTTCATTCTTTCTGGGTGAATTATTCAGACAATGCTGTTGTTGACTGATCTTCCATTTGTTAATTCTTTCTATTTTGTAGAAGCTGAAACTACTTCAGCAATTGATACCGAAACTTTGAGTGAAACTTGTAATTATATTCTGTCATCGGAGTCAGACTCGCAGGAATTGGATAGAAATGACGAAGTTATATTTGGAATTATTAATGCTTCTTTAAAATTCAGGCTGAATAAAGGTAATTTTTGAAAGTTTTTTCCTACCTAACAAACATTCTTCACACTTTTATTATTCAAATAGCATTGACGAAAGTATTTTTTTTTTTTATTCAAATAGGTCATTAAATAGTATACCCAAAAGTGTATACTAAGGCTTAGTTTACATTTCGGCTCATAGGCAAGTGCATCAACGGAATTTAAACGCACATTACTGAAACAGTGCAAGACTAAAAGTGGGTCTTGAGCCTCTCAACATTAATCTAAAAACTTTAAGTTACTAGAATGGTACACTAGCAAAGCAGAGGGGGAGTTTGTTTTTAACTTTGCTGCTTTTTTTGAAATTTTTTCTGTCTAACACCAATTTTTTCCTAAACATGATGCAGCTTAAGAGGAAAACTTCGAATACGACAAAATATTAAACGCAAATAAAACTAAATGTCAAATTACATTAATTATTACACTAAACTTAACGACTAGCTTATCTGGCACTTGTTTTTTTTTCTAGCAGGGATTTTTTTTTTTCAGGACTACTTAAAATGTGAGAAAGCTCCCTCTTGTGCGGTATTATCAGTTTATCAATAATAATTATATATTATAAATATCATAATTATATTATGTTGTAATTATAATAATGTATTATAATCAGAAAAATAATTATCAATATTTATTTTTAAGTGCTATTGGTGTTCAACTAAACCATCTTTACCGAAAGATTATTTATCTGTGAGATTCAGCTGTCTCGTGAAGATGATTTATATAACGCTGATTCAAAAATAATAGTTTTTTTTTTTTAATTGAATTCACCTAATATGTTTTATTATGCAACCCATTTTTTTGAATTTTGCAAAAAAATATCTCGAAATAACTTAAGTATAATGCCAAGTCGAAATAAAAAAAATATCTCTTTAATAGTATACATATTTTACAGATCGGTAGCTTGAAATGATAGATAATTGTTTTACGATTTTTAACGGAGCCTAAAACCCCTCTTATATGTGGCGGCGTCAGGTTGAAGTAAGAATTGTACTTGTTGTTTTTGGATAGATAGCTGTGATTTGTCGCTTTATCTTACCAACATTGGGGATGGGGTCACAAAAAAGGGGGGGGGTCACAAAAGGGTTATTAAAGCTGACGGTCACAATAAAACAATTTTAGAATTCTTTACTCAAATTTTGAAGCTGATTGTCATTAAGTTTAATTGTCACTTAAGTATCTTCTAATTCTATTTCTGAACAGGAATAGTTGGTCATTTTTGTTTGGAGTAGCTGAAGACTATTTAGTGGCAATGACAGTTTTAGTTGACAATATTGGTGGAAAATGTAGACTGGTTTAAGTGAATACCAAGACGACAAAAAAGACAAAATTGAAATGAAAGATAAAAGAGAAAATAAATTAAAGAAGGATAAAATCCAAATAAGGTTCATATTATTGCTCCCATTTTGAGCTCATCTGAGGCTAAAAGCTCTTATGGCAGTTATTATGCTCTCTTTCGTCGATTTTTATCCCAAGTGAACGCAGAGTTTTTGGAAAGGAATGGGGGGGGGGGGGTTGGCGTAAGCCAAATCACTGGTCGTTCGTTTTCAGAGTTAGTGTATACCTTTGGTAATAACTCTTTCAAACTTGTATTTGTTAAGTAAAACTGTCATACATACTCGTACAGAAAAATTTAAAGTAAACGAGAACTTCGTATTAGGGTGTAAAGAGGGGGGCTTTGAATAGATTGAAATCAAGGAAGCGCCTGTTTAGCTGTGTTGGCCTCATGTGGCTTGGTGATGCGGTGAGTTGTTATTAGTAGTAGTAGTAGTAGTACTCTAGTAGACTCAGAAAATTATATATATGACATTTGTAAGTCTTTCTTATAGCTGACTCCCCCCACCCCACTGCCCACTTATGTTTACGTATACCCACGGAGTGTACATTTGGTCGTTCAATTAATAAGAGCTTTTAAATTAAATCATTCAAAACTATTCTTGAATGATGTGTAGAAAGATAGATGTTTAGAATGGCGAAAGCTTAACAATAAAATAATTTATTTAAACCTTTATATATAAGTTGCGTTTGTAATTTTTTATTTTCCCTTAGATGTCCCCGTCGCGTCCCTGTATACGCGATTATACAACAAAACCATTTGTTTATTTATCTTGAAACTAGTGCTGGTATTTCTTGACCAATCTTAGGGACTCATTCTTCCACAGCCAATGACAGCCTAACTCATGTACCTTACCAGTTGCGGATCAATATTATCTCATGACTCTTTTCCCTCACTTGTTGAAGTTGCAAGCATGTTATCTAACAGGCAGTCAATCAAACTTTATTTGCCTACTCTACTTCGTTTGGATACAAGGGTGTGGCTATGGTTTTAAGTTTCTAGGGGAAAATAAAGAATGTTTCGACAGAATCCTCCAGAATGCTGACTAATGAAGACACAAGCTAAATTTCCAATGTAAATAGTTAAATTTTTCAAGATTTTGGCACGTGGTGCTGACACCTTTGAACCCTTCCCCCTTAGCTGCTCCCCTGACTAGTTATCATGGTTGCAATCGATTGAATCGTGGAGCTTTCACCCATACAAGTGAACATTCATTAAACAGAAATGTATGATTTGTTGTTTTCTTTTTAGTTGTTTTGGTAGAAGTTGTACGTTTTTGAACTTACCAAACATTGTGAACATTGCTGCATCAGGTGTGTATTGACAAAAAATTTACGTTGACCTCGTTTGAATCACCTCTGCTGCTATCTCCAACACAGTCGCTGGTGGTTCTGTCCCCATTGCTGGATAAACAAAAACTACACGAGGAAATCTGGTGCCATCTTCTGGATAAGTTGCATACATAGGAAAAAAAAAAAAAGCAGCTGATATCCGATATTTATTTCACGATATCCGATAATGACACTGACCCCTATATTGATCTGATAATATCGGCTGCCCGATATATCGGTCGAACTCTAAGTGTTATAATACCATTTTTTTGTTAGTTTTATTGTATTAATTTTAGTAAAACAAATTTAATTCAATATTTTTCTTTTACTACAGGGACGATGCATTCTACTGTGTGCAGGTCTGATGATTTGAGTCACTTAATACTCTTAGGCCCTAAACCGATCGTTATGGTGAAAAAACTGACAGAGAAGGCTATTGAAGAATTAACAGTTGGAATCTGGCGTTGCGGCTCCTGTGGAAAAGCAGAGATATCCCTTTTGATTCTAGATCTTCACATTTACACTGGCTGTGAAGAGCTTTCACCAATAGAGTGTGATGTCTGCCCTGCAGTAGTTCGTAATTACCGTAATTTTGTTGTTCATTTCATGGAACATCAAATGGGAGTGACTAGGAAATGTGCCATTTGTTTAAGAGAATCTATTGGTGATATGAGACAACATCTAGTGTTTCAAGGTCACTTTTCGCCAAAAATGTCTGAATTAGACCTGCAGGAGAATGAATCACAAGTTGTTTTACGCGATCCGTCTGCAAGCGGCTACTCAAATTTATTAAAATCGGAATCTGATGAAAAAGGTCTAGACGATCAGAAAACATACTTGCACGGTAAAGGGCAGAGAAAATTAGAAAGACATAAAAGTATACACACAGAAAAAAATATATATGAATGTAATCTATGTAATAAATGCTTTTTTTCACCAAGCCATTTGAAAAACCATCAAATTGTGCATACAGGTGAGAGGCCATTTGAATGTGATATTTGTAAGAAATGTTTTTCTACATCAAGCACCTTGAAATTTCATCAAATTGTGCATACAGGTGAGAAGCCATTTGAATGTAATCCATGTAACAAATGTTTTTCTCAATCAAGCAACTTTAAATTTCATCAAACTGTACATACAGATGAAAGACAATTTGTATGTAATACTTGTAAAAAATGTTTTTCTACATCAGGCGGAATGAACAGACACCAAAATGTTCATACAGGTGTGAGCCCATTTAAATTTGATATGTGTAAGAAATGCTTTTCTTGACTAAGCTATTTGAAAAGGCACCAAATAGTGCATACAGGTGAAGGGCCATTTGAATGTGAGATATGTAAGAAATGCTTTTCTAGACCAAGCCGCTTGAACAGGCATCAAGTTGTGCACACAGGCGAAAGCTCATTTAAATGTGATATTTGTAAGAAATGCTTTCTCTCATCAAGCCATTTGATTAGGCATCAAAGACTTCATACAGGTGAGAAACCATTCAAATGTAATTTATGCAAGAAAACATTTTCAGATAATTCGGTTCTGAAATATCACCTAACAACCCATTCTAGGAAGAAGTGTGATAGTTAATAGTTCACAATAAAAATCTCGGATAGAATAGTGATTTTTTTAGACAGAAGTTGAGATAGACGTCGAATAGTTAAAGCTTTTCCATGCAAGTTAATTCTTTGATCTGAACTAACGCTTTTCTGTATGTATTCTATATGTATTTGTGAAAATTTCTAATCTTTTTGATTCTTTGACAAGTGAGGCTCGATCTTAATCTGAGAACTATTGCATTGGTAAAACCACAGAAGAGCCAGCGGCAATTTTCTTCTTTACTAATGCCTAATTTGCCTTCTAATTTATTCTGCCTGGTGAAATATCTATTTAAACGAATAATTTCAACTCTAATAGAATTCTCCTGTGTTCAAAAAGCATGACTATCAGGATTTTTAAGTATCCAACCATTTAACAAAAAGCAAGGTCCTGTGGTTCTTACCTTAGCGCACAAAAAAAAAAAGAAATGGAAAGTACGAGTTTATAAGTAAATTAGGTTCAAAAATCTCAAAAATCTTTATTTTCGAATAGCTTGAAAACAACAGAAAAAATTGGAGTCCTATCAAAGTAAAGTGTCAATAGTCAATTATATTGTGAAATTACTCAGTGTACGAGCCATATTATAATTGTCAGTTTTTTTCATTTTCTCTGACTTAAAAATTTGTCCTTTTGATAATTTTCTTTCGGTGTTGTTTTCGTATTCATTTAAAACACTAAGCAGTTTCTTGCTCAAAGAAAAATTTAAGAAATCTCAAAATGGCCTCAACGAAAACACTCCTTAAGACGGCGTAAGTGCATTGTGTAGTATATTAATTTGACTTTATATTCGACTATCTGTGTCCCACTGTAATTATTGTTTACAACACTCGAGTCTTGTTACATCATCGAATTTCACTTGATCTGTACTACGAGGGAGGAAGGATGTAAAGACAAAAGTCAGACATAAGACAATTCAAGTTAAAGTGCATGGTAAACTTTTGTGGTCTTATTCACAAGGAAGTCAGGCTAAGCTAAGTTGAACTGAGTCCTTTCAAATTCTGAAGGAAGAACCAATAGCAGTTTTGAAATCACTGTTTTGAATATTCTCAATCTTAGATGTTGGATCTTCGGTGAGACTTGATACTATATTACTAAATCTTTAAGTTTAGAAAATGATTGTAGCAGGAATTATTATTTTAGTAAATTTATTAATTCAGATGCCAGGTCACTTAAGCCAACTTTTTAGTGAATCCAAGGTCACTTTTTTAAGCACAAAAAAAATTTTTTTTTTAGTTTGACAACAAAATGTTTTACTACAAAACTTCATCTGAACGCAAACTGCCGTTCAAACTGCCGATAAAGGATAGAGGGGTGAATATAAAATTTATTTTATTGCCAAAAGTGATCTACAATCAGTGTTATTTCTCTAGATAATCGCCTTAGCGATTTAGGCATTTTTCATTTCTGTTAACAAGCTTTGTGATACTTTCTTCACAAAATGACGGTGCAAATGATTTGAAAAGAGTTGTGCCGGTTTCTTTGTACTCCTCCTTGCTACAGAAAGACTGTCTCCAAACCACTTCCTCATTTCAGGGTAAAGATAGATGCCACTTTACGCTAAGTCGAAACTATAGTAGTTGATCAAAAATGCATGTGCAATAATGGATGCACACAAATTCCCCAAACAGATTCATAAGTTCAAACAAATGTTCAAAAATGCAAAATTGTTGAAGCTATTTCTTGGACCAAAAAGATACAATGCACGTGGAATTTAAGTGGAAACTAGTTCAAACTGCCGTCGCGGATCTCCATTCCATGACTGGCAGTGCTGATCTTTTGAACATATGAAAGCCAACACCTAAAGTGTGTCTCAGCTAACCGCTCAATCCTCTTTTCTTCGAGTTATTGTTGGGCTCTGAGTAAAATTTCATTTTATCTTTGAATCATCTTTTTAATGTCAAATTGCATTGAAATGGCTCACATAACTGATATACCATTTGAGTTACCCTTACTCTATGTCTGTCTACGTTAGTTATGCCCTAAGATGGATAATAGTCTATCATAAACAAGTGAAATTACTCATTTCTATACAACTTCGAAAAGGTTATGCCAGCTTTGCCTCTCACAGTAACTATCTGTCTTGGCTTTACTGTAATTAGCCATGACTTGGCACTAAGTCTCTCATCACTTCTACAAAGCTAGTCAAATTAAAATATTAGTAGACTCGGAATCTTCCTTTTTGGAAATTCTTTTTTTCCATGGAGGAGAGAAGCGGATTTCCCGTCATTATTTAAAGAAATGATCAGACAAAACCAAAGAAAAGACATGTGTTTTTGTCAACTGAAAATAAGGACCATTATTTAAATTAAAAGAATGGATTCTGCACATGAGACGGGCTGCTCCCTCCTCAATACTTCGCTTTTTATGCTTAATTTTGACATTATGTCTCAGTTCCTTAAGAACGACTCATGAAACATTATTCAATTAGAATCAGAAAGTTTTTAAAAGTACTGAAACTTCAACGTGAAGAGCGAGGGATTGAAGCATAGGCAACTCCCTTTATATATGGAACAATTTTTATTCGTTTTAATTTTAATATCGCTCCTTACTTTGAGTTGAAAAAGTTTTTTATTTTTTTAATATAATAGACTGGGGGGATTCCCCCTGTCCTATTGTAATTTACGGGCCTTTGACGCAATTAAGGTTCAGCACCCTTCCTCAAAATCTATTGGCCATAGAAATCGTTAGAAAGCTTGCAAGAGTGACGTAAATAACTTTTTAACTCTAATTAATTTGAATTAAGCATTCAATGGATTATGTTTAACGCATTCAAAAGTTCTGATTAAATTTTAGATTGCTTATTGTAAGCTGAATTAAATCCAAAAATTTGTATTAGTAATGGAAAAAAAGTAAAAAAAAAAATAAGTTGGTAGCTGACATGAACAGTGTTGTTCTGTTATGTTGTTAGTTTTCCTGAATGTGTTGTTATTATTTTTGTCAAATAAATAAGTTCAATGTTCCACCAACATGGGGGAAGCAAACCAAATTTTCCATGTTTTCTAGTTTGGTTGTTTTAGAATCCTCAATATTAAACTGCTACTTCAATATGGTTGAGTACCCCCCCCCCCCCTCTCTCACTCTCCAGTCTAAGTGTTGAAAAATGTAACCTGAATATTACAGAAAGCCTAGTATTTTGCCAAGATTAATATTGAAAAATTTGGAATTTCTTGATTTACTAATTCATAAACTGTCATCCTTATCAATTGAATGAAGATTTGAATGTTCAGGATGTTCTGGACAGTAAAGAAATATGGAGATACGAGTATATACAAAGAAAAGCAGTGCTGCTCAAAAATAGGTTTGAAAAAATTGAGAAATACTCGGTCATATTGGGAGTCGTTCGCTTACAGGTAAACTCGTTTCTTTAGAGGAATTGATAGGGCTGTAACCGTCTCTCTCACATATCGAGTGTTGAAAAAATATATTAAACTACTACATACACTTGTTGCTTTTTAACATATTTATTTGTTTATTTGAATTTCCCGGCATAATCTGCCTATTCAAGCAATTAATGCGACTGTAAAGAAGTATTTCTCCTCTTGACATATCCAAGCAAAATTCAAGATTTATATTTTGGTCTTTTCATACAATTAATAAATTTTGAATTAGTCATAAGTGGAATAGAGCTTTATGACCCTTCTTTAAACTGATATGCACTATCCCCCCCCCCCTGAGCTTTCACATCTGTGTAAAAAAAAACTTTCCGCTTTCAAAGTCAATTGATTTTAAGTAATTTTGTTTGTATTTCTGTCAAATAAATACATATTTTATTCCTCAATTTTGTTTCAGCCCAATTATTCAGGTTTTATTCTCTGTTAATTTTGAAGTCCTGTGTGCTAAACTACTGGTTCAATATGGCTTGATGCCTCCTTCTCCTTCTAGAAGTCTCGTGATGAAGTAAAAAACATCGCGAATTTTGCAATAAAATCTGTTATTTTAACATATACAATTGTTTATTTGGAATTTTATGCCAAGAAAAATGTTGCAAAATCACCGATTTGCTGATTTATGCTACGAATTTTTTAATACCTATTAAAATCCAAGATTCTTTATTTATTCAAAGGTAGTATGAAAAATTCATTCACTGTTATTGGCGGAATAGAGAATAAAGGTTCATCACAGAAATCTATTAACCTTTAAACCTAGAAAAGCCATATTATAGAAAAAAAATCATAAGTTTTCTAACTTTAAAGTTTATTGATTTCTAGTCATATTGTTTGTTTGCCTGTCAAAGAAGTACATTAATCACGTCTTTTGTTCCTCCAATTTGTTTCAGCAATTATGTATGTAGAGATAATATGTTTACCAAAGATGTTTTCGTTTTGTGATAAACAAGGCAAGATTACCATACCAAAAAATTCTGGAAAACCGGTCTGTATGACAATCAACATTCCTTTCGTAAATATAAACTAATTAAAGTTTATTTTGTGGTAGCTTGATTTAAACCTATACACAAGATCCAAGGAAATTCTTTGGACTTAATTCTGCATATCAAAATTTGTTTCGTTTATTAGAATGATAGAATCAATTAATCTTGATTAATAATATCCCTAAAAAAAAAGTCTAGTGAGTATACACTCAAACATATATATATATATAAATATATATATATATATATATATATATATATATATATATATATATATATATATATATATATATATATATCATTATGAAAGTAGTTATTATAGAAATATCCAAGCTTGAAAAAAATCATTTGATTTCTTTTATTAGTCTTGGACTAAAGATAGAATATAGTTAGTGTTTTCTTAGTATGCAAGATCCAATAATTATGGTGTGGTGCGAAATTTCCTTTTAGATTAAAACACCCAGGGCGTACAGACCGTCATTACAAAGGCTATAACAGCATTGGAACATCTAGACCATCATTGCTGAGGTTATATCAATTTGGAGCGTCCAGACAGTCATTACTAAGTTCATATCGCCTTTGGAAGTGTACAGACTATCATTTCTTAGGTCATAACGCCTTCTGGATTGTAAAGGCAGGGTTTGATTTAAAGCTTTGACGCTTCTAGACCCAAGTGTTTTCGTCGCTCCGTTGTTACGAGATTTTCAGGGATATCCATGAAAATTTGGGTGCAGTGGAAGCACTGAACAGAACGCAACTGAGGAGCTAAAAGTAATAAAAAAGAGATGTGATACCGACCTCTCAGCTGCCATACTTGAAAGAAGCTTGACAGTTTATAAGTGGCCATGGAATTCCTGGGTTGTTTTAAAATCACTTTTCTGTGAATAGCCAACGCGGCAGCGGAGTGCACCTGGCATTTTGATGATAAATTACATCAGCTCAGTTTTTGTTAAGAAAACGATCTTTCAGTGAAAATTATTGTGCCCTCTGGTATTATGCGCCCATAGGCCTTGACCTATTAGTAAATCCACCCCTGCGTACTGACCGTCATTGCTAAGTACATAACGCCTTTGCAAGGTACAGACTAAATACTAAGCTCATAACGCCTTCAGAGCGTACAGACTGCCGTTTCTAAGGCAATACACTTAGGGTGTATAACCCTGTTTTTGGCAAAGAGTAAGTTGTTTCTGGAGACTGTTATGGGGACCAGTCTCGATACCTAATTTTAAAAAAATCTGTACCGGTAAAAAAATTATTTTTGTAAAACAATACTCAAAACACTGTTTTGGAAATGTAACAAAATTACAAAACGAAAGGAAAAGTATGAAGTCACAGATTGTCATTGCCAAATTATGAGCTTTCTGAGTTCAACCACATCTCTAAAACTAACCAGAGCGAGGACCTCTCAAAAATGGCCTCACAAGGCCAAAAGGATACCACTACTGCTAACAACTCACCGCAGCACCGAGACCTACAAAGCTGCGCAAGCTCCTCTTCCATCCCAATCGATTCAAATCCTCCCTCTTTACACCCTCCCAGGAAGTTCTCATTTCCTATAAGTCTTTCTTTATGACATCTTCCCACCCCAACGGCGGGTGACCTGCTTTCTGTTTATCCCTAGACGGCTGTTCCGTAAAGGACAATCTTCGACTATATGTCTTCCTTCATCCGCAGAACCTGCCCTGGTCATTTCATCATTTCTTTCATTTTAGCCCTTGAAAGTGGGATTGAACCACACTTTTCGTACAGCCTAATGTTTGAAATACGGTCAGTCAGCCGGGTACCCAGAACAATCCGTAGGCAATTTCTCTGGAAAACATCTAGCAAATCTTCTTCCGCTTTTTGGAGTGCCCATACTTCAGAGTCATATTTGACCACTTGTCATCTCCGTAGCTGCCAATATTCTAATCTTGGTTTGCAGACTTGCTGCTGGGGCAGCAACAATCACCTCAGTGTTGGTTCATCTCATCATGACGTCATAGTGATTCAATTGACTTACTACCTTAACAAGCTATGCATGCTCTACTCCTCTGAGAGACCCCACTAGAGAGCCAGCTCAGGATCTTCCTATTCTTCAAAAAATTTAATTATGAAAAATTACCTTGAGCCTTGGTTGTTCTACTTTTAGCATCGTCACTACTCCCACCGTCTTTACTAATAAAACTACAGAGGTAAGTGAAGCTGTCCACATGATCAATATTTTCGTTGCCCAACGTCACCCTTTCATCTTCACTTAATCCTAGCCTTAGTGACTTAGTCTTCTTAACATTAATTTTCAAACCTATTCTAGCACCCTGAACTCGCAAAACCTCTAAAAGCTCTTTCATTTTTCCCACACTTTCATCTAGGATGCTTAAATCATCAGCATAATCTAAGTCCAGAAGAGTTTTTCCTCCCCATTTGATTGCGTGGTCTCCCATTGCCTTTCCTGTGCTTCTTAAGACAGTCCATAAAAATGGTCCATATAAAGAGGGATAGAACACAACCCCGCTTAACTCCTGAATTAATACAAAACCAGCTGCTAACATTATTTCCTACCTTAACTGCAGCAGTGTTATTCTTGTACATAGCACTATTACGTTAATGTATTTGTCTGGTACTATAGAAGGATAAGACTTTCGCTAAAGCTCTTCTATCAACAGAATCGAACGCTTGCTCATAATCAGAGGCAACGCTATAGCGTTGCCTATAGTAAAGGCCATACGGCTCCAATGTTTTATTTTTTTTCCCAGAGGCACTTCATATGGAAGGAGCCGTCGTCCAAACTTCAAAGGGGGCTCATTCGATTGGAAATCGATATTTCTAGTTCCCTTTTTAAGGGTCAAAAGTGATTGGAAGGCAACTAACACCTTTTCCATGCCCACAATTTCCCCAAACACATCCAATCAAAATTTGAGATAGCTATTTTGTTCTACGTAGTTGATTTCCAGATAGAAATTATGTTTTTGAAGAGGACACTCCCCCCACAGCCCTCAGGGCAAGGGTTGTAAGTTATGCCCTGGGGGCATATTATCTTTTCATAGAAAGCTTCGTCGTAGGAACTTCAAAAAGGGCTCATTCGATTGGAAATTCAAAGGACTAGTGCCCTTTTTAATAGTCGAAAGTGATCGGAGGGCAACTCACACCGCTCTCACTTCCAGCTTTACCCTAAACAAATACAACCAAAATTTTAAGATAACCATTAGTATAAGCATGGCTAAGAATTCTGGAAATTTTACCTTTGAGGATGACACCCCCCCCCCTACAGCCCTCAGGGAAAGGGTTGTAAGTTATGACCTGGAGGCATATATGGTTTTTATAGAAAGTGTTGTCGTAGAAACTTCAAAAAGGGCTCATTCCATTGGAAATTTAAATGGCTAGTGTCCATTTTAATAATCGAAATTGATTGGAAAACAACTAACACCCCTTCCTCGCCCACCATGATCCCAAACATATCCAATCAAAATTTGAGATAGCCATTTTCTTTAACGTAGTTGAAAGTTCTGGAAATTATATCTTTGAGCAGGACACTCCCCCCCAAAGTCTTCAGGGCCAGGGTTATATGTTATGCTTTGGGGGCATATATGGTTCTTATGGAAGGTATGCTCGTATAAACTTAAGAGAGGGCTCATTTGAATGGAAATTGAGAGTTCTAGTTCACTTTTTAAGCATCAAAAGATATCGGAGAAAACCAGCCCCCTCGCCCCTCCACGCCCTTTCTTCCCAAATGCATCCGATAAAAATTTTGAGATAGCTATTTTGTTAAAAATATTTCAAAGGTCATATAACAAAAACTCCGGTGTCGACATAAGCCCCCAGGGCCCGAGGGCAGGCGATATGAGTTATGCCCTGGGAGCATATATGATTCTTATGGAAGTAATGCTCGCATAAACTTCAAAGAGGGTTCATTTGATTGGAAATTGAAAGTTCTATTTCGTTTTTTCAAAAGAGATTGGAGAGTCAAAAGAGATTGGAGGGCACCTAGACCCCCCCCCCCCCCTATCGACGCCCTTTTTTCTCAAACCCATCTGATAAGAACTTTGAGATAGCCATTTTTTTTTAATAGTTCAAAGACCATATAAGGAAAGCTCCGGGGTCAACACAGCCCCTTAGGGCCCGAGGGCAGGCGTTGTAAGTTATGCCTCGGGGGAATACATAGTTCTTATGGAAGGGATGATTGTAAAAACTTCAGAGAGGGCTCATTTGATTGGAAATTGAAAATTCCAGTTCAGCTTTTGAGTGTCAAAAAAGATTGGAAAGCAACTAGGCCCCCACGGCCTTTTTCCCGAATGCATCCGATAAAAGTTTTGAGATAGCCATTAAGTTAAAAACTGTTCAAAAGTCAGATAACAAACTCAGGTGTCGACACAACCCCCCAGGACCCGGGGGCAGGCGTTTTAAGTTATGCCCTGGGGCATATATGGTTCTCATGAAAGGGATGTTCGTATAAACTTCAGGGAGGACTCATTTGATTGGAAATTGAAAGTTCGAGTTCACTTTTTACCCAGAACAAGGGGTAACCCAGGGTACCCAGAACAATCCTTAAGCAATTTCTCTGGAAAACATCTAGAAAATCTTCATCCGCTTTTCGGAGCGTCCATGCTTCAGAGCCATATTTGACCATATGTTTTTCAATATTTGACCAGATATATTTCTGTATATAACTTAGATATGCCTAGTCAGTGAGCTACACATACTTATAAGTAGTAGGCTAAATATGTCACTGAGTTATATATTTCTGTATATAGCTTATATAGGCCTAGTCAGTGAGTTACACATATTTTAAGTAGTAGGCTAAATATGTCACTGAGTTATATATTGCTGTATATAACTTATACAGGCCTAGTCAGTGAGTTACACATATTTATAAGTAGTAGGTTAAATATGTCACTCAGTTATATATTCTGTATATAACTTAGATAGGCCTAGTCAGTGAGTTAAATATAGTTATAAGCAGTTGGCTAAATTTGAGACTGAGTTATATATATCTTCATATAACTTATATAGACCTAGTCTGTGAGTTACTCATATTTTAAGTAGTAGGCTAAATATTTAACTGAGTTATATATTTCTGTATTTAAATTATATTCCTAGTAAGTGAGTTACACATATTTATAAGTAGTAGGCTAAATATGTCACTCAGTTATATATTTCTGTATATAACTTATATAGGCCTAGTCTGTGAGTTACACATATTTATAAGTAGTAGGTTAAATATGTCACTGAGTTATATATTTCTGTAGATAACTTATATAGGCCTAGTCAGCGAGTTATGTATATTTATAAGTAGTAGGTTAAATATGTCACTGAGTTATGGCCTTTGCAAAACAAAAGTGATCCATTTATCTGGCCTCCCCCAGGCCATTCAGCGTGTCCCCAGGTGGCGATAGAGGAACGCTCTACAGATATGTAGGGTACCTCCATAGGAGGCACTGACCAAGGGGGAACCTTGTCCCTGGGGGTCCATAATAGAATCTGGGGCACCCTTGCCCGGGGTCATAAATACAGACGGAGGAGAAAGAAGGCCCCTCAAATGTACACTCACACGGGCCCACTGGTTTGTCCACAAGTTCCATGAGTTGCAAACCTTCTCCCAGCAATGGGTTAAATTGCATGGTGATGCAGAACACCATCGCGGGAGGATCCTCTATAGAAGGACAACTGTGGCAGGGCGTAAGATCCAGATCTATGGACAACGGCCTCTGCAATGGGCTGCCTCGACCTTTACGGGGTACCTGCAAGACTGGGGACCTTGCGGTCAACTCTATTCCCACTTGAGGAGTGGCGCCCCTCGAGGAAATTATAGCCTAGTAAACGACACAGCATTCGCACGGGATTCTGACTAATGGACAATTCTTCTGGGATTGGTATGTTTTGATGGGCGTTTTTGGGCTGAAAAGTCTCTTCCTAGCTGATTTGTCTATTATGCGTTGCCTTCCTGTTGTAGCATAATATTCGTACGCAAGAATATATAATGAGTCGAAGGTAATAGGCTTGGAGATTTCTGTGCAAAATTGCAACTCCTCTTGATAGAAGAGTATCGCCAAGTGCTGAAAACCATGTTGTGACCAAGATGAGGCCAGGATTGCACAAAGCCTCTGTTCATACTGGAGGCCCCAGGGACTTCTTGCTGTCGGGTTCTAAGCCGGCTTAAGCACTTCTCTGTAGACTTGAGAAGATATGTAATCCCCGTCTTGCACTGGTATCCGGGATCATTGCTTTTCCCGAGGCGAAAAAAATTTCAATGATTTAAAGAACATGAAAATTGGAACTTGGAATGTTACGACATTAAAAAATGACTATCGTATCGACATTTTGACTGACGAATTCAAACGATTCGAGCTGTATTTATTAGGAGTTTCAGAAACTCATATCCCAGGAGTATGAAGCCTGAAATTAGGCGAAATAGAATTTGCTTACTCAAGCGGGAAGGATGGGGTTATATAGACAGGGAGTAGGGCTCATGATGAATAAGGAAGCCGCTAAGTCTTGTTTAGGCTGGGAATGTATTAATAATAGAATACTAATTGCTCATTTTATGACTAGAAAACTCAGGGTATCAGTTATAGTAGTATACGCCCCTGTAGAACCGACTGAGGGAGATACTGGTGACTCAGATGAATTTTACTTAAAGTTACAGGAGCAAATAGATAAGGTCCCAGGTAGAAATATGATGTTATTACTGGGAGATTTTAACGCCCATGTTGGTAGAAATAAGGATAGATGGTATCCCAGCTTAGGTAAATTTGGTGTAGGAGAAGAAAACAGTAATGGATACAGACTTTTGCAATTTTGTAGGTATAACAATCTAGTTATAACCAATACGGTGTTTGGTCATAAAATGGCTCTAAAGCTAACATGGTA
The DNA here is from genome assembly GCF_049724085.1 of Artemia sp. Qi Xiang Cuo. Taxonomy (NCBI): domain Eukaryota; kingdom Metazoa; phylum Arthropoda; class Branchiopoda; order Anostraca; family Artemiidae; genus Artemia; species Artemia sp. Qi Xiang Cuo. The sequence goes on along the minus strand of NC_142810.1, from coordinate 11,224,192 downwards.
TTCACGTGATGGTAAGACAGCTAACCTTGTTAGTTATGTTATAGTAAAACGAAGTCTGGCAGGATCAATACAAGATACTAGGGTAAATATGAGTGCTGTAATTGATGTTAAAAGTAAAGATTACCATCTAGTAGTTTCTAGGGTTAATTTAATACAGAAATTTCGGAAGGGTAACTACCTCCTGAGAAGTTATGATGTTGGTAGACTCCAGAATAAGAATTCGAGAGAAACTTTCCAGGAACAGTTGAATGCTAAATTTTAGAGTATAAAATTTGAAAATGTGTAAAATGGTCGGAATAATTTTAGAAAAATAATTTGTGAAGTTGCTGAAGGTGTATTAGGGAAGAAAGCTAGGACTGCAGCTATGAATATTAGTGAAAAAGCCTTGTGTTTAAGAGAAAGGAGAAAGGAGTTGTACAAGAATTATCTGAGTGATAGATCGCATGAAAACAAAAGAAATGTAAGGAAAGTGGAGAAAGCATTGAAATATGAGCTAAGGAGGTGTGAAGTGGAGGCCATGGATAAAATTGCCGAGGATTTAGAAGATGCAGCTAGACGGCATAATAGTAAAATATTGTACTGGCATGTTAACAAATTGAGAGGTAGTAGTCAATCCGGACTTGTCCCAGTTAAAGATAGGAATGGGGTGGCAATCAGCGATAAGGAAAAAGCTAAAGAGAGATGGGCCGAACATTTTGAGAATTTGCTTAACCGAAATAGAGCTGCAGGAAAAAATAAAGAGGGAAATGAAAAGGTTTGTGATACCTTGGATGTGAAGGAAGATTTGTTTTGTGAGGAAGAATTAGCGACAGTAATAACAGAATTAAAAAATAATAAGGCTCCAGGTGCTGATAAGGTAGTAAATGAGTTTCTTAAATATGGTGGCTCTGAGGTTAGAAATAAGTTATTGAAGATTATGAATATGATTTTTGAAAAAGGGGAAGTACCTAACGATTTTAGGAAAACCTTAATTAAGCCACTTTATAAGAAAGGTGATAAAAGTGAGTGTGGTAATTATCGAGGCATTAGTCTGGTCTATGTAGGTAGCAAATTTCTTAATAATATGATACTTTTTAGACTGAGAGATGCTGTAGACGAAGTTTTAAGAGAAAAGCAGTGTGGTTTCAAAAAAGGTAGAGGATGTGTTGACCGAATTATAACTCTTAGATTAATAATTGAGAAGTGCCTGAGTTATTAAACACCTTTGGTCCTCAGTTCTATAGATTATGAGAAAGTGTTCGATTCTGTTGATAGAAGAGCTTTAGTAAAGGTTTTATCCTTGTATGGTATACCAGACAAATACATCTAAGTGATTAGTGCTATTTACGAGAATATTACTGCTGCAGTTAAGGTAGCAAATGATGTTAGCTACTGGTTTTTTATTAAATCAGTAATTAAGCAGTGCTGTATTCTACCCCCCTTTATATGGATTATTTTGATGGACTTTGTCTTAATGAGCACAGGAAAGGCAATGGGAGACCCGGGAATCAAAATGGGATGAAAAAATCTCCCGAACTTGGATTATGCTGATAATTTAAGCATCCTATATGAAAGTGTGAGCAAAATGAATTAATTTTTAGAGGTTATGAGAGTTGTGGTTGATAGATTTGTTTTGAAAATTAATATTAAGAAGACTAAGTCACTAAGGCTAGGAATAAGAGAATATGAAAAGGCGAAACTGGGTAACGGAAACATTGTTCAGGTGGGAAGCTGCACTTACCTTGGTAGTTTTATAAGCGAAGACGGCGGGAGCAGTGAAGATGTTAAAAATAGATTAGCTAAGGCTCAGAGTGTTTTTTCACACTTAAAAAAAGTCTGGAAAAATAGGAAGATAAGTCTGAAAACCAAGATTAGAATCTTAGAAGCTACAGTGATGACAGTGGTCAAATATGGCTCTGAAGCATGGACGCTCCGAAAAGTGGATGAAGATTTTGTAGATGTTTTCCAGAGAAATTGCTTAAGGATTGTTCTGGTTACCCGTCTGACTGAACGTATTTCAAACAATAGGCTATACGAAAAATGTGGTTCAATACCGCTTTCTAGGTCTATAATGAAAGAAAGGTTGAGGTGGTTAGGGCATGTTGTGCGGATGAAGGATGACAGATTGCCGAAGATTGTTCTTTTCGGCCAACCATCTAGGGCTAAACGGAAAGCAGGTCGTCCCCGTCTGGGGTGGGAGGACGTCATAAAGAAAGATTTAAAGGAAATGAGAACTTCGTGGGCGGGTGTAAAAAGGGAGGCTTTGAATAGATTGGGGTGGAGGAGGAGCGTGCGTAGCTGTGTTGGCCTCAGGCGGCTTGGTGCTGTGATGAGTTGTTAGTAGTAGTAGTAGTAGAGTTCACTTTTTAATATTCAAGAGAGATCCAAGGGCAACTAGCCCCCCCCGCCTTCTTTTTCCAAACCCATCTAATGAAAATTTTGAGATAGACATTCTGTTTAAAAAAAATAGTTCAAAGGTCGGATAAGAAAAACTCCGAAGTCAATACAACCCCCCAGGGCCCAGGGGAAGGTGTTCTAAGTTATGCCCTAAAGGCATGTATGGTTCTTATGAAAGGGGTGCTCGTATAAACTTCCCAGAGGGCTAATTTGATTGGAAATTGAAAGTTTTAGTTCACTTTTTAAGAGTCAAGAGATTTAGTGGCAACTAGCCCCCCCCCCCTCACGAATCCTTCACTGAATCTGCCACAAAAATCGGAATAAATACTTTTAATGACGGCTAATCGTGCAAAAAGAAATGAAGAGAACATAGTTTGGGCCACAAAGAGAACATAGAAGGCCACACCCTATCCTGAAAAAAATTAATTCTAAAGTGAGTGCTATTTCTGGCCTATTACCAGCTCCTTATTAGAAAATATTCAATACTAATCCAAAGACTTCATAGTTTCTAAAAACAATCTTAGCTTATAACTACTAGTGTCATCAAGGTAATTTTTTTCATAGTTTTTTCGGTCATTCGTTAGGTGGCCCTTTGAAAAGTCACTTTTCCTTACCTGTCTAACATTTAAGTTTTCGATGCACAGGGGAAATACCCTTCATTTCGTATGCTTCCCTGTATTATCATAGGTATTGTTTCATATTCTGATGACATCCTTAAACCTATATCAGATTACTAAGTGTATCTCAGAAATCTTTTCCCTCTTATGTGATGAATACAGTAATCTCAGTCTAAAGTTCAATTCAGAAAACTCAGAAGTTATTCTTTTTAGCTGCCATGGTGATCACTCACCACAGGCTCTATCCCTTGGTACCTCTGTTATTAAGACCACTGACAGCATTTCACGATTAGGCCTCTCTATCGGCACCTCTATTTGCCACACTAGATAGAAGATATTCTTAACAATGTATGTATTTATGTAAAGTTATAAATACGCATCTTTTGGATTTACAGAAGTGACGTTTTGGAATTAAGTTTGTAAAGAGAGGTATTTTGTAAAAAAGTAAAAAGCGATAAAAAACTTCAAACCATGAGAAATTTCCATACATTAGGTCAAATGCTTAAATGTTAGGCAGATTCAGTGACAAATCCAGAGCCGTAGAAAAAAATTCCGTGGTATTTGAATTCAACTTAGAGTCAAAAGATATCCGAGGGAAACTAGCCCCCCCCCTCATCAAACACCCTTTTTTCCCCAAGCCTATGTAATAAAATTTTAAAATAGCCATTTCATTAAAAATAGTTCAAAGGTCAGACAAGAAAAAACTCCTGTGTCGACGCAAGCCTCCAGGGCCCGGAGGTAGGCGTTGTAAAGTAATATTCTGAGGGCATATATGGTTTTTATGGAAGGGATGCTCGTATAAACTTCGGAGGTTCAGTTGATTGGAAATTGAAAGTTCTAGTTCACTTTTTAAGAGTCAAGAGCTTTAGTGGCAACTAGCCCCCCCCCCCCTAACGAATCCTTCACTGAATCTGCCACGAAAATCGGAATAAATACTTTTAATGACGGCTAATCGTGCAAAAAAGAAATGAAGAGAACATAGTTTAATTCTCTCTTAAATCTTTTATTTTTGATGTTTTGATTGGAACTAAAATATATTGATAAACTTTTTTCTTACCAAATTGACATTGTAGAAGGCCACACCCTATCCTGAAAAAAAGTAATTCTATAGTGAGTGCTATTTCTGGTCTATTACCAGCTCCTTATTAGAAAATATTCAATACTAATCCAAAGACTTCATAGTTTCTAAAAACAATCTTAGCTTATAATTACTAAAGTGTCATCAAGGTAATTTTTTCATTTTTTTTCGGTCATTCATTAGGTGGCCCTTTGAAAAGTCACTTTTCCTTACCTGCCTAACATATAAGTTTTCGATGCACAGGGGAAATGCCCTTCATTTCGTATGCTTCCCTGTATCATCATAGGTATTGTTTCATATTCTGATAACATCCTTAAACCTATATCATATTACTAAGTGTATCTCAGAAATCTTTTCCCTCTTATGTGATGATTATAGTAATCTCAGTCTAAAGTTCCATTCAGAAAACTCAGAAGTTATTCTTTTTAGCTGTCATGGTGATCACTCATCACAGGTTCTATCCCTTGGTACATCTGTTATTAAGACCACTGACAGCATTTCACGATTAGGCCTCTCTATCGGCACCTCTATTTGCCACACTAGATAGAAGATATTCTTAACAATGTATGTATTTATGTAAAGTCATAAATACGCATCTTTTGGATTTACAGAAGTGACGTTTTGGAATTAAGTTTGTAAAGCGAGGTATTTTGTATAAAAAGTAAAAATCGATAAAAAAAATTCAAGCCATGAGAAATTGCCATACATTAGGTCAAATGCCTAAATGTAAGGCAGATTCAGTGACAAACCCAGAGCCGTAGAAAAAAATTCCGTGGTATTTGAATTCAACTTAGAGTCAAAAGATATCCGAGGGCAACTAGCCCCCCACCCCCTCCTCACACACCCTTTTTTCCCCAAGCCTATGTGATACAATTTTAAAATAACCATTTCATTAAAAATAGTTCAAATGTCAGATAAGAAAAAACTCCTGTGTCGACGCAAGCCCCCAGGGCCCGGGGGTAGGCGTTGTAAGTAATACTCTGAGGGCATATATGTTTTTATGGAAGGGATGCTCGTATAAACTTCGGAGAGGGTTCATTTGATTGGAATTGGAAATTTCTCGTTCACTTTTTAAGAGTCAAAAGAGATCGGAGGGCAACTAGCCCCCCCCCCTCGAAATTTTGTTTTCCCCTTAAATGCACCTTATCAAAATTTTGAAATAGCCATTTTGTTCAAAATAGTGCAATATTCCAATTACTATAACTTAGGGGTTGAGAAATCCTCAATAGCCCCCGGGGCAAGGATTGTAATTTATGTAAGTTGCCTTTTATTACAATATAAGATTTTTGTGGAAGGGTTGGTCATATTAACATTGGAGGGGGCTCAATTGATTGGAAATTGATACATCTAGTTCTTTTTTAAGAGTCAAAAGTGATCAAAAAGAAAATAGCCCACATTGCACTTTTAAAAGGGCATCTGGTCCGATATCCGATAAAAATCTTGAGATAACCATTTTGTTAAAAATAGTTCATACATCAGATAATAAAACACCGAGGTTGACACGAGCCCATTTTTCCCTTTTATATTGTTATTTTGATACTTGTTTCGATACTTTGGTGAACATTTGATTTTAAAAAAAAATTTAATTTTCCAATAAGGAATTTTTAAAAACTTGAAACTTTTTGCAATCAAAAACGAACAAAATTAATTAAAAAAAAACTTTCCCAAAAATAAGTTTTTAAAAGAAAAGTTCAGATCAGCAGATATTAATACCTGTTAAAATTGAAACTCAAAACGACCAGAAATTAAATAAACAGTCATAGCAAAAAACATACAACAAGTAATAATATAAATGAATAAATAGATCTTAAAGCGAGTAGTGCTTAGACTGAATCAAACTTAAAACAAAAAAAACTATTTGGCAATTGAAGTATAAATGAAACTTAAAACGAATACAAATTAAATAAACAATCAATGCAAACAAACATGCAATAGATATTAATGTAAATAAATCTTAAAACAAGTGAAACTTACATTGAATATGCAAATCAAGCTTGAAACAAAAAAAAACACTACAGACAAGAGTTTAGGTATCGCCTCCTTCTGTCACTGTAAAAGTCTAAAATCTACTGCGTCATTGGTGCTTTACTGAAAACTACATGTGTCTTGAACAGTCTTGGTAAGCATAAATAAAATAAAATCGAATATTTGATATATAATATATTAATTCTTGAAAGATCCATCAGTTCAAAATTTTATTGCACTGTAATTTTATCTTCATTTTCAATGCTGTAAGAACTGGAAACTTAAAACGAATACAAATTAAATAAACAATCAATGCAAACAAACATACAATGGATATTAATATAAATGAGCATTTAAATATTAAAGCGTGTGAAACTTAAATTGAGTATGCAAATCAAGCTTGAAAAAAACAAATATCACGACCAGCAAGAGTTTGGGTATTGCCTCTTTATCTCATTGTATAAGTCTAAAACCTACTACGTCACTGGGGCTTTATTGAAAATCAATTTTATTACAACTATTATCTTTTGTACTTAATATTGAAAATAAAAATTAGTTATAGTAAGATTTTGAACTGATCTGTTTTCAGTAATTAATATCATTATACATCAAATATTCAGTTTAATTTATTAGTTCTTTCAAAAGTTGTTCAAGACGAATATAGTTTCACTACAAACAAGTGTTTGGGTACTGCCTCCTTCCTTAACTGTAGGTAAAAAGCCTATAGCGTCATTGGCGCTTCACTGAAAACGAATTGTATTACAAATATTGTCTTTTGTACTTAATATTGAAATAAACATTAAAATTAAAGTAAAATTTTGAACTGATGAGCTTTCTGCAATTAATATCATTATACATGAAATATTCAGTTTAATTTATTAGTTCTTCCTAAAATTGCTCAAGATCCCTAAAATTGTCCCCTTTCTTAACTGTAAAAACCTAAGGACTACTGTGTCATTGGCGCTTCTCTGAAACCGAATTGTATTCCAGATATTTTCTTTTCCAGTTCTTACAGCATTGAAAATGAAGATAAAATTACAGTGCAATAAAATTTTGAACTGATGGATCTTTCAAGAATTAATATATTATGTATCAAATATTCGATTTGATTTTATTTATGCTTACCAAGACTATTCAAGACACATGAAGTTTTCAGTAAAGCACCAATGACTCAGTCGATTTTAGACTTTTACAGTGACAGAAGGAGGCGATACCTAAACTCTTGTTTGTAGTGATTTTTGTTCGTTTCAAGTCTGATTTGCATATTCAATTTAAGTTTCACTCGTTTTAAGATTTATTTATTTATTTACATTAATATCTATTGCATGTTTGTTTACATTGATTGTTTATTTAATTTCTGTTCGTTTTAAGTTTGATTTAAACTTCAATAGCAAAATATTCTTTTTTTCGTTTTATGCTTGATTTGATATCCAATCTAAGTATTACTCGCTTTAAAATCTATTTATTCATTTATATTATTATTTGTTGCATGTTTTTCGCTATGACTGTTTATTTAACTTCTGTTCGTTTTGGGTTTCATTTATTCTTTAATAGTAATTTCTGGTCGTTATGAGTTTGAATTTTAACAGGTATTAATATCTGCTGAGCTAAAGTTTAAAATGGCCTTTACTTTTCTTTGAAAAACTTATTTTTCGGAAAGTTTTTTTTTTAACTAATCTATAAAAATGAAGACTAAAGGTGTCTGATCATTCAGACACTTCTCAATTATTAACCTCAGAGTGAAAATTTGGTCGACACATCCTCTACCTTTTCTAAAACAGCACTGTTCTAGTCTTATAACTGTCTACAGCGTCTCTCAGTCTAAATAGTATCATGTTACTAAGTAATTTACTACCTACTGTGACCAGACTAATGCCTCGATAGATCACAGCACTCATCTTCTTCTTATTTATTATACTGTGGTTTAATTAAGGTTTTCCTAAAATCTCTAGGTACTTCCTTTTTTTCAAAAATCATGTTCATAATCTTCAGCAATTTATTTTTAACCTCAGAGCCACCATATTTAAGAAACTCATTTTCCACACCATCAGCCCCTGGAGCCTTATTTTTTTTTAATCCTTTTAGTACTGTTGCTAATTATACCTCACAAAACAAATATGCTTTCACATCCAAGGCATCACAAACTTTTTGCTTTTCCTCTATATCTTTTCCTGTATCTTTATCTCAGTTTAGCAAATTCTTAAAATGTTTTGCCCATCTCTCTTTACCTCTTTCCTTATCACTAGTTGTGCCTCTGTTCCTATCTTTAACTGGGAAAAGTCAGATTGATTTCTCCCTCTCGATTTATTAACATACCAGTACTGTATTTTACTAATATGCCGTATAGCTTCATCTTCCAGATCCTCGGCCATTTCATCCATGGCTTCTACTCACACCTCCTTAGTTCATATTTTAATGCTTTCTCTACTTTCTTTACATTCCTTTTATTTTCATATGATCTATCACTCAGGTAATTCTTGTGCAATCCCCTTCTCCTTTTTATTAAAAATTAATTTAAAAAAACTTTTTCAATTAGTATCAATAAGTAAATGAAACACAAAACAAACATAAATTAAAATAATTAAGAGTCAAACTCAAAACGAGCAGAAATGAATATGAGTAGGGTTATAAACCCAAGCTTTCTAAAAGCCAGAATATAACTTGTACTTTACTGAAAAAATTCAAATGAATATACTGAAAAAAATCTGGATTGTCAGTTTAATATACATACGCTGATATTCATTCCTTAAAATCTTAATTGATTCTTGATTTCTTAAAGTTAAAAACGTGAAAACATTTAAAAGAATTCTTTTAGTAAAGTACAAATTAAAGGAATTATGGCTTTTAGAAGGCTTGGGTGTTTTGAATCCTACTCATGTTAATTTCTCCTTGTACTGAGTTTGACTCTTATTTATTTTAATTTCTTTTTGTTTTGGGTTTCATTTATTTATTGATACTGATTTGTGGTATTTGCAAGTTCAAGTTCAATGGGTTTATTAACAAATAAAAATAATAAATCACACATAATCAAAATACTCAGTCCATTCCTGGACGCCGAGAACCAAAATCATTACAATTTAACATAATACGCAAAACGGTCACCGCTCCTAATCTCAGACACAACCATACCCCTCATTTACCAAATAACTAAAACTATTACGTTCCCGTCCCTTACCCTCAGGGGAAACCACCCCATCATATTTAAAAATAATGCATTTGTAATTTAAATTTACTACTTACATTTAATTCTAATTTTTTTTCTTATTAACTATTCATTTGTAATGCTATTAAATGATTTTTTACTCTTTTTTTAAATGATGCAAGGGAGCTCCTACCTCTCAGCTCTTCTGGGATCAAGTTCCATATCTTTGCACAAGCTAAGTTAGGAGCGAAATCTGATCGCACGGTCGGGGTGAGGGGTATTTGCAGGTTTGATGATGATCGAGTATGCAAATTATGCTGGTCTGAAATAGGTCGAAATAATCTTTTAAACGCAGATGGCAGCTCTCCGGGTAAAAAACTTGAACACAAAGGTCAAGTATGATAATTGATGCAGGGACCCTAATGACAAGTACTCTTCATTTTTTCCAATTAATATCAGGCATCGTTGATGAATCGAATTCAGTTTTCGCAGGTGGGATTTAAAAGTTGATTGCCAGATCATTGCACAATACTGTAAATGGGGTTTTATAAAAGCATTTTACCGGAGGACCAGCGTTTTCTGCGTTTTCAGCGTTCTCATCGAGGAGGATTCCTAGGTATTTTACAAAATGCTTTTTTGGCCGACTAATCACACCTCTGGATGTCCGGATACCACATATCTCCGGATGGACACTTCCAACCCGCGATAAAAATAGAACGCGAGATTTCTCAACATTAATAACAAGTCGGTTAGCATCCGTCCAGAGATACGTCCCCCCAGAACCTCCCTCAGTTTAGACATGAGCGTTGTCTTATCCGTTTCACAGCAACCAAGTGTGGTGTCATCAGCAAAGGCCACGAGCTCATCATCTTCACCTTCGGACCGGAGGGAGTTTTCATCCTGGCACAAGTTACAGCAGCGAAGATTTGTTCGTGCCGGGTTTAGTACTCGACTCAGATCGTTAACATGGATCAGGAAAAGTAATGGTCCTAATATTGAGTCCTGGGGGACACCGCAGTTAACGAGCACATCGTTTCCAGGATCTTCTCCCAAATAAATCCTGCGGTCCCTCAGATATGATCTGAACCAATCCAGAGCTTCACCTCTTATTCCTATATGTTCCAGTTTCCCGAGGAGAATTGAATGGTACATGCTATCAAATGCTTTCCTGATATTAAGCAGAACCCCTGCAGGTAGTAGACCAGAATCCAAAGCATTGTTTATCCATAAACTTAACGCCGTTAGTGCATCCTGTGTGGAGTGCCCTGGTCTGAACCCAAACTGGCGATTATTAAGAAACCCTTTCTTCTCCAGAAACTAGAGTAGCTGCTGTTGCATAGGTTTTTCAAAAACTTTTAAAAACTGAAAGAATAGAAATAGGTCTGTAATTAGCCGGATCAACTCAAGAACCTCCTTTATGCAGTGGAATTATTCTAGCTTTTTTAGTATTTCTGGGAAAGTACCCTTGTGCAGAGACAAATTTATGAGGTAAGTAAGGGGCTCTATGATTGAAGGGGCAACTGCTTTTAACACTTTGGTATGTACTCAGTCGAACCCAGAAGCCGAATTGCCTCTTAGATTTAGTACGATTTGCAGAATTTCAGATAGAGAGACAGGTGCTATTGCCATGGACTTAGTGCATGCCGGGCCAAGGTAATCTTTAAAACTCTTCGTGGAATTCCCAACAGAATCTGCTGTTTTTCTGCCCACTTCTGCAAAAAATGTTCCCAATGCATTTGCAACGTTATCTGGTCCTGTTACTGTGTCCCCATTGACAGATAATTTAGATGGAAGCTCAGGTGTGGGCTGAAGGGATGCAGTATAGAGCTAACAACCTTCCATATTTTCCGAGAATTTTGCCACTTTCAGCTATTTTCCCACCAAAATAATCTCGTTTAGCTTTACGTAAAGCTGATCGAAGACATTTTTTATATATTTCATATTTCTCCAGCGTTGCAATGCATGGGTCATTTGTGTAATCCATCCACAGTTTATTTTTCCTGTTAATACACTGGAGCAGTCTATGACTAATCCAAGGGCTTATGGGTTGATTTTTCCGTCCCGTCTTCCTTGAACGCTTTTCACAACAGTAATCCGTATATATTCTCATGAAAATGTTATGAAATTCCTCAAACCTGAATTAACATCATCTGTATTCATAACACTTTCCCAGGATGTGCTCTCCAGATTTTGATTAAGAGTTTTCAAGTTATCGTCATTCAGTTTCCAGGTAGTGAACCCCTGCTTAATCGAAGCATTAGGCTTTGGATATTTATGCCGTAGGTTGAAATTTGTAAGCAGAGGGAAGTGATCTGAAGTGTCGGATAGCAGAACGGAGGCTGATGTTGGAGGCAGAGTCGAAAAAATGTTGTCAATCAGTGAGTGGGAAGTCGCAGTTACTCGGGTTGGAATCGTTGTCGAGGAGTACATATTCGAGGCAGACATTATACTAAGCAGATGTGTCGCACCGGAAGATAGAGGATGAATAAGATTGATGTTGAAGTCCCCCATTAAGATAGCTTCCTTTCCCTTGTTTCTCTAGATGATCCGATATTTGGCTTAAGTTTTCCAAGAATAAAGAGACAGATCCTGCCGGTGGGCGGTATACTTCACCAACTGTTAATTGAAGGTAAACATATTTCCAGGAAAAGTGAGTCATAAATTCCTTCTATATTCCGGGTTAATTCTTTGTTAATGCATACCGAGTGCTCTTGCCGTGTGTAAATAGCTAAACCTCCTCTCTTCAATGCTGTTCTGTGCAAAAAATGGGAAGTATATCCAGGTATTTCCAGAAGGGTATATGTTTGTCTTGTTAAAAAGGTTTCGTAAAGTCCGACTACATCTGGCTGCAACTATTGACAAAGACTCGTTAGATCCGCGAATAATGAGCATAACCCTTGACAGTTCAGTTGAAGAACAGTGAGCTGAGATTCAGAGCGTCCCGTACTGAAATTACACACTTCTTCATAACGGCTTCTAGGAAATTTACTTTTATCAAATAACGGGGTATCTGATTCATAATTCATTTCTAAATCAAAAATATTTTCTAAATCCAAAAATGTTCTTCCAGCTCTATTAATCTAGCATTACTATGGCTTGTTGACGAGGAGGCACCCCCGGGAAAATTAGAACAGGAATTCATTACTTATCAACATACTGAAAAGAGGTAATGGCTGTACGTTTCAGAAGAGTAGTAGACCACTCTGAAGTTTGTAAACCCAAACTTTTCTTATAACTCTGGAAAAGAAAAACAAAGCAAGAACACACGAAAAGGAATAACATCTTATTGTATAAAGAGAAATCAAGAATATGCAAGTGGCAAATTACATATAAACACTCTCTCATGGCGCAGTTATAATACTTTTTAAATTTAAATTATTCATCAATTTTACTACTTTAATTTTACCAATATTCACTCCTAATTACTTCAGTATTATAGCTGCCCCACAAACCTCACAAAATATTAACCAAAAAAAGAAAAATTCTAGGCGTCCGAATTAGAATCATTCGCATCGTCCGAGCTAGCGTGGGGGAGCTTGAGCGGATCTTAGCATTTGTCTGGAAACTTCATCCACTGAGCCGTCTTTGATTTTTTGGTTTGTAACCAAAGTTTGATCCCTTTTTGGATCAGACGCGTTTCCGCTATTTTCTCACTCGCTACTTTTGAATTTTGTAGCTTATAACCAAGTGATAAAAGTTCTTTGCGTCGTTTCCCGAGATCAGCTGGCAATTCAACAAATACGCTAAAACCCTTTTTTTTAGTTTACCATACTCTTTCATTATTTCTGAACAATCAAAATTTTCAAGGCTAGCGAAAATCGGATCAGCGGAATATTTTCGTTGCGCGCTGTTTCTCAGTGTTGGACCACTAGAGCCAGACGACTCGGCACTTGACGGTATCTTCGAAATTCTGTATACCACATTCATCCGTATCTCATTCGCGGTAGCTATTACGAGTTTTTATTCGAAGAAACCAACTACTTTCTGACGGAGATCTTCGCCATCTGAAAATTCTAGACCGTGAATAACAAGATTGTCACTTCTCGAGTATAGTTCTGACCGAAGAGCGGTCGATTTAACTCTTAAAAGTTCGGTTCTGAGCGACCTGTTTTCCGACCGTAGAAGTTTATTTTCCTGCTGGAGCTTTGCGATTTTCTGCAGGACATCGTCCATTCGGTCATCAAAATGTTGTTTAGTGAGTGCCATAATTCTCGACTATATTGCCACCATGCTTTCAAAAATTTTCAAAAAACATGGAGTGATACTTACTCGCAAGGGCCCCTGTATGGTAATAGAACCAACTATCACGCGGGGCCCGCTTTCAGAAAATGCAGTGTTTGAGAAATCCAAATTTGACGTTTCTCCGACCAGCGTTATTGAACTATCCAATCAGTAATTATCCAATCTCAAATTCCACTTCTCGCCAAAAGTCCATCACCAACGAATTAATTTTAGCACATAGGATTCTTGGTATATTATTTCCCCCTTTGAATTTCCAACTAAATTAGCCCTTTTTCAAGTTTTTGCAACAAGGCTTTCAATAAAAACCTTATATGCCCCCAGGGCATAACGTACAATCTTAGCCCTGAGTGCTCTGGGGGAGTGTCATCCTCAAAGACCAAATTAACCGAACTTTCAACTACGTTGAACAAAATGGCTGTCTGAAAATTTTGATTGGATGTGTTTTGGGTAATGGTGGGTGTGAGAGGAGGGTTAGTTACCCTCAAATCACTTTCAACTATAAAAAAGGGCAGTAGCCCTCTCAAAATCCAATTGAATGAGGCCCTTTTGACGTTTCTACGTCAATGCTATCTATAAAAAACCTAATATACCCCCAGGGCATAACTTAAAATTTTCCTTGGGGGCTCTGAGGGTTTGTCATCCTCAAATACATAATTTGCATAACTTTTAACTACGTTGAACAAAATGGCTATCTCAGAACTTTGATTGAATGCGTTTGTGGAAATGGTGGGCCATTTGTGGAAATGGTACCAAGTAAACTAGCACCACTTGGTGGAAGTTATCATTATATGTTACAGTGGAACTTCTTGGAAAAAGTAAAAATTAAATATTCAGCACCCAAAGTTAATTAAAGGTTGATTACTGACCATGGTCTGCTGCACTTAGGTGACTGAATGACGGGATAAAATTGGGTCGCGGTCTCTTCAGCTAAAGACTTGGATTCCCAAGTAGAAGAATTCCATAATAAGTTAAATTCAAAATTTCTCGAGTGCTTTCCCAAAGGTAAGACTAAATTATGTTCTAGTGATAAACCATACGTAAATTCAAAAATAAAGCAACTGATAAAACATAAATTGCACCTAATACGAAAAGGTCAAGTGAACCAAGCAAAACAGTTGGCAAACCAAATAAAATGGAAAATCAAAAAGGCACAAGCAAATTACTATGAAAATGAAGTTGACCATCTTTTGGAGTCCAAACCGTCGCAGTTTTTTAGTAAAGTAAAAAGTCTGACTGGCAAAATGTCTCAACCAGTTGACTTCATGAAGGAGGAGCCTCTAGAGAAATCCGTGAATGATTTAAATGCCCATTTTGCTTCAATTGTGCAGTCTTACCCCCCTCTTCCACCCGAGGATCCTCCAGTAAGTTTAACTACTCCTTCAGATGATTATTTTATTTGCTGATATTTCATCGGCAATTATAATCCGTAAACTCTCTTCGTTAAAAAGAACTTCCGTTGCCCCTTTTGACATTCCAGTTGCTCTCATTAAAGCATTTGCTAAAGAATTATCATTTCCCCTTCAGGTAATTTTCAATAATGTGGCAAAAACAGGATATTTTACAAAGACATGGAAGAAGGGGTTTATTACTCCATTTCCAGAGAAAGGAGTAGCTATTGATTTCTCTGGTATCTGGCCAATCACAGTTACATCAGTTTTTAGCAGAATATATGAAAGCTTTGTTGCCACATGGCTGAAAAAATATCTTTTGAAAGTAATTGATTGAAAGCAATTTGGTAACATCCCTAAGAGTTTGACAGTTCATTACCTTGTTAATTTAATTGATTTTATTTTAAAATACCTGGATGAACTTGGAAAATGGATAAATTTAATTGCAATTGATTTCAGAAAAGCATTTGACCTTGTTGATCACAAAATCCTTTTAGAAAAAATGGCGGGAAAAAATATACCCAGCTTTATTATTTAAATCACTAAGAGCTTTTTAACAAATAGAGAGCAAATTGTAAAGTATAAAGACCAATTTTCCACTTCTCTGCCAGTTTTTTGTGGAATTCTACAAGGAACTGTGATCGGGCCGCTGGGCTTCCTCCTCATGATAAATTAAATTTCTGCTGAGCTGGAGGGCAGATGGAAACATCTTGACGACTTGTCCTTAAGGGAAATCGTATATAAGGATTCGAAGAGCAATACTGCTGGTTTCATCAACCAAGTTACCTCATAGGCGGCGGAACTAAATATGGTCGTGAATAAAGACAAAGCCTCGGTCACAACATTTTCTTTTCTTTAGAATACTCAACCGTCTTTCGAACCCTCCTATCGCTTCCGAGCTAATAAGCCATAAAATAACTTTACTTGGTGTGATGATTTATTCTGACCTCTCATGGCGGGAGAATAAAAAGACAATTGTAAAAAAATCTAACGGCGCATTCCAAATGCTAAAAACACTGAAAAAATTTTCGAGTTCCTAAGGACAAGCTGAAACTAATATTTCACACTTTCATCCGCCCCTTAGTTGAATATGCTTGTCCGGTTTGGCACTTTGCCCTTACCCAGGATGAAATTGATAAAATAGAACGAGTTCAGAAGAGATCACTGCAAATCATTTATGGCGGTTCCCCTCTACCTTACTCCTTTTACCTCAAGGAATTTAAACTTGAATTCCTTTCTTCCCGCCGAGAAAAATTATGCCAAAGATTTGGGTCCACCCTCCTTCAGCATCCCATCTACCGATCATTCCTTCCCCCACCTTTTGTCCCTATAAGATCTCGTCCCCCCAGGGAAGTGGCTGAGAAGGTTCCGAAACTAACCCCAGTCCACTGTAACACCATGCGCTACAACAAAAGCTTTGTGCCAAGCTTTGTGAAATATTACAATGATCTCTAGTGTTTTTATTGTTTAGTTTTATTTTATCCTGACGAAGTTTTATCAGACAATTTTATTCTCAATCTCAAGTGTTTTTATCCTTTAGTTTATTTATCCTGACGAAGTTTTATCAGACAACTTTATTTTGCTAATTATGACTAAGAGACATCATATTTGGGCTTTGCCCGCGAGAGCTATGTCTTGTTTTTGAATTAAATGAATTTGAATTTGGGCTTGAGGGGGGGGGGGGTTAGTTGCTCTCGATTCACTTTCGACTATTAAAAAGCGCACTAGCCCTTTCAATTTCCAATTAAATGAGCCCTTTTTGAAATTTCTACGACAAAACTTTCTATAAAAACCTTATATGCCCCCAGGGCATAACTTACAACCCTTTCCCTCAGGTATCTGAGGAGCTTATCATCCTCAAAGACCTAATCTCCAGAACTTTCAACTACGTTGAACAAAACGGATGTCTAAAAATTTTTATTGGATGTGTGGTCAAAATTTTTATTGGTGTTGGGCTTGAAAGGGGTGTTAGTTGCTTTCCAATTACTTTTGACTATTAAAAAGGCCACTAGCCATTTCAATCTCCAATCGAATGAGCCCTTTTTGAAGTTTCTACGGCTACGCTTTCTATAAGACTTTATATGGCTTTGCCAGGGCATAACTTATAACCCTTACCCTGAGGGCTGTGGGGGTTGTCTTCCTCAAAGACCTAATTTCCAAAACTTTCAACTACGTTGAAAAAAATGGCTATCAAAAAATTTTTATTGGATGTGTTTGGGGAAAACGTGGGCGTGAGAGGGGGATTAGTTGCCCTCCAATCACTTTCGACTATTAAAAAGGGCACTAGCCCTTTTCCAATCGAATGAGCCCTTTTCCAAGTTTCTACCAAAAAGAATTCAATAAAAACCCTATATGCTCCCAAGGCCTACCTTATAACCCTTGCCCTGAAGACTGTGGGGTGTTTGTCCTGCTCAAAGACATAATTTCCAGAACTTTCAACTGCGTTGAACAAAATGGCTATCTCAAAAATTTTATTGGATGTGTTTGGGGAAATTTTGTGCTTGGAAGGGCTGTTAGTTGCCTTCCAATCACTTTCGACTATTAAAAAGGCCACTAGTCATTTCAATGTCCAATCGAATTAGCCCTTTTTGAAGTTTCAACGACAACGCTTTCTATAAAACCTTATATGTCTTTTCCGTTGCATAACTTACAACCCTTGCCCAGTGAGCTGTTGGGGGGGGGGTTGTCTTCCTCAGCCTTATATTCAATTTCTAATTAAATGAGCCCGTTTTCAAGTTTCTACGACAGCGCTTTCTATAAAAAACCTTATATGCTCCAAGGGCATAACTTACAACCCTTGCCCTGAGAGCCGTGGGGGTTGTCATCCTCAAAGACATAATATCCAGAACTTTCAACTACGTTGAACAAGATGGCTATCTAAAAATTTTGATTGGATGTGTTTAGGGAAAAGGTGGGCGTGATGGGATTTCCATTTTTATCGGTTAGTCGAAGGAGCTCTTTTTGAAGTTTATATGACAACGCTTTTTATAAAACCTTATATGTCCCCAGGGCGTAACTTACAACCCTTGCCCTGAGGGCCGTAGGTGTTGTCTTCCTCAAAGACCTAATTTCAAAAAGTTTCAACTACGTTGAACAAAATGGCTATCTAAAAATTTTGATTGGATGTTTTCAGGGAAAACGTGGGCGTGAGAGGGGGGGGGGGGGGGGTTCGTTGCCCTCCAATCACTTTCGACTATTAAAAAGGGCGCTAGCCCTTTGAATTTCCAATCGAATGAACCCTTTTCCAAGTTTCTACGTAAAAGCATTCAATAAAAACCCTATATGCCCTCAAGGCCTACCTTATAACCCTTGCCCTGAAGATTGTGGGTTGTGTGTCCTTCTCAAAGACATAATTTCCAGAATTTTTAACGGCATTGAACAAAATGGCTATCTCAAAAATTTAATTGGATGTATTTGGGGAAATGGTGGGCTTGGAAGGGGTGTTAGTTGCCTTCCAATCACTTTCAACTAATAAAATGGGCACTAGCCATTTCAATTTCAAATCGAATGAGCCCTTTTTGAAGTTTCTACGAGAACGCTTTCTATAAAAACCTTATATGCCCCCCCCCCCAGGGCATAACTTACAACCCTTGCCCTGAGATCTGTGGGGGGCTGTCATCCTCAAAGACCTAATTACCAGAATTTTCAACTACGTTGAACAAGATAGATATCTCAAAATTTTGATTGGATGTGTTTGGGGAAAAGGTGGATGCGAGAGGGGGGTTAGTTGCCCTCCAATCACTTTTGACTATTAAAAGTGGCACCAGCCCTTTGAATTTCCAACCAAATGAGCAAAGTTCTAGTTTCAAGTTCAAAGTTCAAGTTTCTACGACAAAGCTTTCCGTAGAAAGAACATTATATACCCCTAGGGAATAACTTACAACCCTAGCCCTGAGGGCTGTAGGGGGAGTGTCATCCTTAAAGACCTAATTTCGAGAACTTTCAACTACGTTGAACAAAATGGCTATCTGAGAATTTGAATTGCATGTGTTTGGGGAAATGGTTGGCATGAGAGGGGGGGTTAGTTACCCTCCAATCACTTTCAACTATTCAAAATGGAACTAGCCCTCTCAATTTCCAATTGAATAAGGCCCTCCTACAACAACGCCATCTATAAAAAGCTTATATGCCCCCAGGGCATAACTTACAACCTTTGCCCTGGGGGCTCTCAGGGGTTTTTCATTCTTAAATACATAATTTCTGGAACTTTCAACTACGTTGAACAAAATGGCTATCTCTAAACTATGATTAAATGTCTTCGGGGAAATGGTGGGCGTGAGAGGGAGGTTTGTTGCCCTCCAGTCAATTTCAACTATTAAAAAATGGGCACTAGCCCTTTCAATTTGCAATTGAATGAGCCCTTTTTTAAGTTTCTATGACAACTCTTTCTATAGAAATCTTATATGCCCCCAGGGCATAACTTACAACCCTTAACCTGAGGGCTTTGAGGTGGTTATCATCCTCAAAGACCTAATTTCCAGAACTTTCAACTACGTTGAACAAAATGGATATCTCAAAATTTTGATTGGATGTGTTTGGAGAAATGGTGGGCGCAAGAGGGGGGTTAGTTGCCCTTCAATCACTTTCGACTATTAAAAAGGGCACCAGCCCTTTCAATTTCCAATTGAATGAGTCCTTTTTGAAATTTCTACAACATCGCTTTCTATAAAAACGTTATATGCCCATAGGGTATAACTTACGACCCTTGCCCTAAGGGCTCTTTGGGGGGGGGGGTATCATCCTCAAAGACCTAATTTCCAAAACTTTTAACTATGTTGGTTAGGTTACTTTTAGTTGAAAAATGTCCTTTGTGGAAAAAAGTTTCTGCCACTCTATCAAATATAATATTAGACATAAGTTTATAGAAAATTTACGTTTGAACAATTATTCAACATTATTTCTGCTCATCTTTGATTTAACGTTGCAACTCTTTACTTTTAGCTGAAAAATGTCCCCTTGTGGTAAAAAAGTTTCTGCCAGTCTAACAAATATATCATTAGAAGTAAGGTTACAGAAAATTTACGTTTGAACAATTATTCAACTTTATTTCTGCTCATCTTTGATTTAACGTAGCAGCTCTTTACTTTTAGTGGAAAATATCCTCTTGTGGAAAAAAAAATTCTGCCAGTCTAACAAATATATCATTAGAAGTAAGTTTACAGAAAAGTTACGTTTGAACAATTATTCGATATTATTTCTGCTCATCTTTGATTTAATGTAACAGCTCTTTACTTTCACTTGAAAAAAATTCTTTGTGGAAGAAAGGTTTCTGCCACTCTAACAAATATGAAAATAGAAGTAAGTTTACAGCAATTTATGTTTGAGCAATTATTCAACTTTGTTTCTGCTCATCTTTGATTTAATGTAGCAGCTCTTTACTTTCACTTGAAAAAATATCCTCTTGGGGAAAAAAAGGTTTCTGCCAGTCTAACAAATATATCATTAGAAGTAAGTTTACAGAAAATTTACGTTTGAACAATTATTCGACATTATTTCTGCTCATCTTTGATTTAATGTAGCAGCTCTTTACTTTTAGTTGAAAAATGACCTTTGTTGAAAAAAGTTTTTGCCACTCTATCAAATATAATATTAGACATAAGTTTACAGGAAATTTACGTTTGAACAATTATTTGGCATTATTTCTGCTCATCTTTGATTTAATGTAGCAGCTCTTTACTTTTAGTTGAAAAATATCCTCTTGTGGAAAAAAAGTTTTTGTCACTCTACAAAATATATCATTAGAAGTAAGTTTACAGAAAATTTACGCTTGAAGAATTATTCGACTTTATTTCTGCTAATCTTTGATTTAGTGTAGCAGCTCTTTACGTTTAGTTGAAAAATATCCTCTTGTGGAAAAAAAGTTTCTGCCAGTCTAAAAAATATATCATTAGAATTAAGTTTAAAGAAAATTTACGTTTGAACAATTATTCCATTATATTTCTGTTCATCTTTGATTTAACGTAGCAGCTCTTTACTTTTAGTTGAAAAATGTGCTTTGTGGAAAAAAGTTTCTGCCAGTCTAACAAATATATCATTAGAAGTAAGTTTACAGATAATTTACGGTTGAACAAATATTTGACATTATTTCTGCTCATCTTTGGTTTAAAGTGGCAGCTCTTTACTTTTAGTTGAAAAATATCCTCTTGTGGAAAAAAAGTTTCTGCCAGTCTAACAAATATATCATTAGAAGTAAGTTTACAGAAAATTTACGTTTGAACAATTATTCGATTTTATTTCTGCTCATCTTTTATTTAACTAAGCAGCTCTTTACTTTTAGTTGAAAAATATCCTTTGTGAAAAAAAATTTCTGCCAGTCTAACAAATATATCATTAGAAGTAGGTTTATAGAAAATTTACGATTGAACAATTATTCGACATTATTTCTGTTCATCTTTGATTTAATGTAGCAGCTCTTTACTTTTAGTTGAAAAATGTCCTTTGTGGAAAAAAGTTTCTGCCACTCTATCAAATATAATATTAGACATAAGTTTATAGAAAATTTACGTTTGAACAATTATTCAACATTATTTCACCTCATCTTTGATTTAACGTAGTAGCTCTTTACTTTTAGTTAAAAATATCCTCTTGTGGAAAAAAAGTTTCTGCCAGTCTAACAAGTATATCATTAGAAGTAAGTTTACAGAAAATTTATGTTTGAACAATTATTCGATTTTATTTCTGCTCACCTTTGATTTAGCGTAGCAGCTCTTTACTTTTAGTTGAAAAATATCCTCTTGTGGAAAAACAAAGTTTCTGCCAGTCTAACAAATATATCATTAGAAGTAAGTTTACTGAAAATTTATGTTTGAACAATTTTTGATTTTATTTCTGCTCATCTTTGATTTAATGTAGCAGCTCTTTACTTTTACCTGAAAAAAATTCTTTGTGGAAAAAAGTTTCTGCCACTCTATCAAATATAACATTAGAAGTAAGTTTACCGAAAATTTACGCTTAAACAATTATTCGACTTTATTTCTAACCTAACCTGACCTAGAAAGAAACACGTGACCCTGTCCCGTTAGAGTCGATTAATAATACATCAATTGTTGATGTGAACTTATGTTGTCATCTAAGAAACATCCAGCAATTGTTATTGACATCCAAGAAACATCCAGCAATTGTTGTTGACATCCAAGAAAACAACAAACAAATTGACATTGAAAGAGGTGTCATTGACCCGTTAGACTCGATCAATAATCCAACAATTGTTGATGTGAACTTATGTTGACATCCAAGAAAACAACAAACAAATTGACCAACACTCATAACCATCAAACAACCATCCAATAACCAGAACAGATGTCTACATCATATAACCATCAAACAGAACAAAACCATGAAAAAACATCAAAGTGAGAAAAACCATGAAAAAACATCCTCAGTGAAAAAAAACATAAAAAATGCATAAATTATGTCCTGTCAGCGTTAGACTCGATTATAGATGGCAGTACAGTGTACGTCTCGGAGTAGTGACCCTCTCCCTACTAATGAGTCTTTTTTGTAGTTTCTACGACAAAACTTTCTATAACAACCTTATATGCCCTCGGGGTATAACTTACAACCCTTGCCCTGAGGGCTGTGACATGATCGTCCTCCTCAAAAACATAATTTCTATCTGGAAATCAACTACGCTAAACAAATGGCCATCTCAAAATTTTGATTGGATGTATTTTGGGAAATGGTGGGCGTGGAAGGGGTATTAGTTGCCTTCCAATCACTTTCGACTATTAAAAAGGGCCCTAGCCATTCCAATTTCCTATTGAATGAACCCTTTTCGAAGTTTCTACGACAACTCTTTCGATACGAAGTGCCCTGGCCAAAACCAGAAAATAAATATGTGCCAACATCGTTCTTTACTTAGGCAACGCTATATCGCTGCCCATGATATAAGGTTAACTCATTTAGTTTCATCAAAATTGTGTACTCTAGATATAGGCTAAGCTGAGAACTACTAGGTTGAGAGTTCTCCAGGCTGTTTAGCCAAAATCTGGAACTTCCTATATCATACGTACCTTCGAGCATGTTCCAGAAACTTATCCACATTTGCAACAGTAGCACACAATTTTCTATTTAATATTCAATTTCTCATTTTGTTTGTTAACGTTTCCTAAATATTTTCTTCTAAAAATTATTGGTGAATGCAATAATACTTCAAAACGTCCTCCGTTAAAAGCGCATATCTGATGCGTCAATTATCCGACCAACAGAATAAAAATAATGCAAGCTACGTCAAAATGGTTTAGACTCTAAGCATTGCATGGGAGTGCGGTACGCTAAAACGGAGTCCTGTTTCAAAAAGATCACAAAATTTCACACTAGATGATACTGATAACTCAATTTACATGTACCTAGTACGCCAATTCCGCTTCCAGGCCACGATGTGTTGAAAAATTACACAGCTAAATAAAAATAATGTTTTAAGAAGTTTTTTTTTTAAGCTGAACCATAATTGGAAATTTTCTTGTAAGTGTCATTTTATAAACAAAATTTTTGTTTAAAAAAATAGCCATCTTAATCTAAATAGAATGATCTTAAAATGTCTAGATCTCGAGATATAGAAAATTACTAAAACTGAAATATCGAAAAAGAAATTCTTGGACTGTTTGATTGTTGGACGTTTGATTAAGATGGTAATCTGAATTTTAAGAATTTACACTTGCTTTGACGATTCAAAAATAATCAGAGCCTCAAATTGTCAATGAAACAACCTTGAAACCAGCTTCCGGAATTAGTAAGTATTTGGTTTCATCAAAACCCAATGTAAACCGTAAAGAATTAGCCCTTATTTATAAGAAAAATGAAATCAGCATGCATGTATTTCAGATTTTAGTGTAACATCAAATTTTATTTGTTTTCAAATTGTGAGTTTGTTTTGAGTTTAGGTATTTTTCTAAAATAAATTTTTATTGACGGTGGGATTATTGGACGCATAGTTCAGGTGGCCATCTAATTTCGGAATTTATCATATGATTTCGGCCATCTGATATGAGAATCTCATACAGTCCATGAGTAGCCTTGAAACCAGTTTCCAGAATTTGCGTGTGGTTAGTTCCAACAAGAGCCTGTGTAATGCATACAAAAAGCAGCCATTATATCTCAGAATAATGAAAACAGCATATATGTATTTCAGATTTTAGTGTAATTTCATGTTTTTTTCTTTCAAATTGATGGTTTGTTTTTATTTTCATCATTTTTCTCAAAGAAATTTTTATTGACTGCCAAATTTTGAGAATTTTCTTGCTTAAATTGCTTTATCGAACTAAGTTTGCCTTAGAAGTTTTATTACAACTTGAAACTCTCCACTTTAACCTAAAATTCTCCCTTTTATAGAGAGAAATAAATTTAGAAAACAAAGTTTTTCCAAGGGATACTAAATAACTTTATGATAATTTTTTTTATAACAAAAGATCATTTATTAAGTTATTGATGATAGTTTCATCGTTCAATAACAACACATGGCCAGCCTAAAAAAAAAAAAAAAAAAAAAAAAGTTATGCTATGAGTCAATAGCCTACGTAACTATCTAAATTTGACAATTTACTCTCTGCCCCCACCCCATAATTTCCGGTTTTTTACAAGCCCTAGTTTTTTGGAAGCATAATTTCTAAGATATTTACAGGGCTTTATGCTATATTATGAGTTTTTTTGTTCTATAGGCTTTTCCGAAGGAAACAAAATACTTGTGGATTATATGACACACGAAAGAAGTCAAGTTCGGTTAATATAAAATAAGATGAAAATATTATAGTTAAGAAACAAATGTGGGCTATATATATTTGCACATTAGGGGATATAAGAATTAGCAACTTTTAGCTAGTTTCAAAGATAAAATTCCGCCAAAAGTTGTAAAAATGTTTTTCTTTTTAAGAATAATTTTGAAGAATGCTTCCCTCCTGTCGACAAAAAAGTCCGGATTGAAGCTGAAAATCAATTACGTCCTACTGTAATTCACTACATTGGACCTGTGAGGGCATATGCGTAAGGAGAGAACGCAAGGACCCTTATGCAAGAAGATGAAATGGCTACGGACGTGACAATGTTGCAAAAACGAATGTAAGTTTAAAATTTATTAACATTTTCACTAACAATTTTTTCCCCAAGTCAATTTGAAGGACATGGGTTTGTACCGTTAGACTTCGAAAAAATATATGTTCTAATTTGTGTCTAATATTTGTTGACAACTTTCAATTAGAGCTCGCATGGACTTTGAGATGCTCGATAGGAGAGAGACATAACGGTCTCCTTTATCAAACAGATGCGATTCACGAGGCCTGGGAATGATTTGGAAAACAATCATAAATTGAATAAAAAAGAGCTTTTCAACAGAAAGTTAGGGGAGAGGGGAGGGGGGATATTGCTACTTAGTGTGTTTTTTTTCATTTTAATGTTAAGAAAATATAGTCACAATTAATCCAATTTTCGACTTTCTTTAAAAAATAGGGTGTATTATATACGTTAAAATTAAGTGGATGTTTCTTTATAGGTTAGAACAGATTATTATAGTTTACTAAGGAGAGAGTGAAGTGCAGTATGTGATGCTATATTTATTATTATTTTTCTTTCTACTTGATTATTATTAAACAACAGCTATGTGTAGGCATATGTGTGTATGTGTGGGGGAGGGGAGGGGGGATATTGCTACTAAGTGTGTGTTTTTTTCATTTTAATGTTAAGAAAATATAGTCACAATTAATCCAATTTTCGACTTTCTTTAAAAAATAGGGTGTATTATATACGTTAAAATTAAGTGGATGTTTCTTTATAGGTTAGAACAGATTATTAAAATTTACTAAGGAGAGAGAACTGCAGTATGTGATGCTATATTTATGATTATTTTTCTTTCTATTTGATTATTATTAAACAACAACGATATGTAGGTGTATGTGTGTATGTGTGGGGGAGGGGAGGGGGGATATTGCTACTAAGTGTGTTTTTTTAATGTTCAGAAAATATAGTCGCTATTGATCCAATTTTCAACTTTCTTTAAAAAATAGGGTTTTATACACGTTGAAATTAAGTGGCTGTTTCTTTATAGGTTATAACGGATTCATCGCTACCCTCCCCTCCACACCCCATCTGAAGAAACAAGTCACACTGATGAAATGATTCATATTGATGCACCTGAACAATTTTGTGACATTGTTGAAACGCCATCACATAATAGTGAAGAATATGGTAAATTTTTACAGGGGTGTTATGAAGGTAGTGATAATTTAGATGGTATACCTGCTAACATTATTATTAACGAAACGGAATGGACAGATAGTTTATTAGAAGAACATTTCAATGTTTATAGTAATTTTTTAGATGGTGTCAATAGTATAGTTAAACAAGGCAATGCAGTTGGTTCAGAGGGCGATCTACCATGGTTGAGCCCGAATACTATGCAAATTTTAGACAATTTTACTCGGGAATTAATTGAGAATCCTTCCCCCTCAGATTTACTGAATATAGCCCCAGTTCAATCTAATTTAATTGATCATGAAAAAGAACTCGATTGGATGGATTTATATCGTTCAAACACAATAAAATCTATGTTAGGTAAAAAGAGAGATTTCAATACATACAACAGCCAGATTTTTAAGCAAATCGGGGAAAATGTTGTAGATGGTAAAGAAAAACCAGGCGTAGGGGTTCAAGACAACAAAGATATACAAGGGGGAGGGGGTAATGATACATATTTCTCATCGCTACCGGAATTTCAACAAACAAATTCAATTCTGAATACAATAGACGTTTTCACTGTAATCTTTGGCGATCCGTTTAATACTCTTATGGCGGGAAATTTTATAACCGACCCCACAGATATTATTCACGAACATGCAAAGTAAATTCGTGCACTCTTAGAAAACTAGTTTCAACTGTGGGGGGACTCAAATAAGATCTTAATTGTTTTAAGAACATCTTATTTATATGAGAGTAATAGAGAGGTGTATAATCATTATTTACACACAGAAATTCTGGCGGTGTGTCCTCATTTGAAAAATTTCGAGACTGTATCTAGGCAATGGGTCGACAATACTGTCTCTCATCTCGACAATTATAGTGAGAATGGTAGTGGTTCAGTAGTTTCATTTGTTGAAAATTTAAGCGTTATTATATGTAAATTTAAAAAAGATTTTATTTTAAGAGGGGGAGTGGGCCAAGGGGTATTGAATTAAAATACAATCCTGATTTAGAAGGGTGCAAGGGTGTCCAACGAGTCTGTTTCGAAACAGGCCAAAAGTGTTTCATGTACGCATTTCTCATATCAGCTTTCCGACCTCTAGCACGTAAAGCTACAAAAAAAATTTGGACTACTGGGCCGTGCATGGGAAGGAGGGGTCTGATTTTCCCCCGTAGATTTCTTTTGTTTAGCAGAAAAATTTCCTGTAACACTCAGGGCGATAGATATTTTTGAACGGGCCAACGCGCATTTAAATATTGGTGTTACAGTGCTACAGTACGAAACGGAATTTCAAGACGGTGTGCGTTCACATAAACAGGGTGTACTATTCCAAGTAAGAGCGCTTGGAGGTGACCGGGCAATTTTACGATTTAAACATTTTCAGAATACGCTTATGCAAACCGATGAAATAAGTTTAGGCTGTGAGGCCAAGCTCATGTACGTGAACGACCCACAATTTCCAAATCGTATCGAAAAACATCAAGCCATCGCAGATTCCTATCCCCACGCACAAAGAGACAGCACTAACACGATGCGATTGTTAGAAATAATTGAGACGTTGGATAAAAATTATTGCATGATGAAAGCATTGACTAAATTAATTTGCACTGCAAAATTTATTTTACCGGCTTTGGCACGTATGCCCAGAGAGGGAGGGGTGCAGATAGTACATGAGTGTATAACTCATTTACCTACAATATTATACTCAAATCTTCTGAGAAACCATTGTTTTTAGAATTCAAATGGCAGGCAGTGGAAAATGAGCAGACGTGCTGGAATAAATTCCGTTTTTTAGATTCTTATAGTTTTTCCCCATGGCTCTGAGTCAACAAATTCAGGTGCAGAAAAGTGACAATTTCGATAGTTTCCCTCTGCTTAAACAGCGCTTTCCAGACAGTGAAATATATGACTTACTGAACACTTGTAAAGGCATATATGCATATGACTATAACTGCTCTAGCCCACGGCTAAGTGAGGAAGAACTTCTCCCCATTGAAGTATTTTATAATTCACTTACCGATAGTGCATGCACTCGCGAGGACTATGAATTTGCTAAGAGGGTATGGGCTAAGGGTGGTTGTAAAAATAGTTTGTATTATCGTAGAATGTACTTGACCAGTAATGTACTGACCCTTTTAGACATTGTCTGCAAAAACACATATCAAATTTATTCAGAATTTGGACTAGGTATTGGTTATTATTTTTCAAAATTGCACCTCATCATGGACTTAATTATAAAAATCAGTAGGGAAGAAATAGGTTTAATCACCGATCTGGATTAACATAAATTTGTAGAAAGATCTATGAGAGGGGGGGATATGTTTTTCATGGGGATCGTGTCTTAACAACGAATCCAACTGGGCAGAACTCTGCTGATGGTATAAAGTCCAATGCTGTTTTTCTTGACATGAACTCATTGTACCCCTCGGCGATGTCTCACTATAGTTTATCATGTGGCAATTACAAATGGCTTGAAAATCCTTGTCCCATCTAACTTGATTTTCTGCTTCTTTCTCCTTCTTCAAAGCTAACAATCTACGCTTTTGAGCTCTTGACAAACTCGTGAATTCTCAATGGCTCTTCAGCTGCTGATAGTAGATAGTAAACTGGCGAACTGGACGAATAATACATGGGTTATATATGGATGGCCTTACGGTTTTAAACAACTTCATTCATTTAAAGTGATCTTTACATCCGCAAATTGGCTGTTTAAATTAGCTTAGTAAGAAACTGATCAGTCACTTCAACCCTTGCACGATCCAGTTGCATTAATGGCGTTATCATATTTAATCTCACTATTATCCTAGTTAATCTACATATACATGTAGCAGTTTCAAAATTTTGACTAATTCCTAATTGTAATTTTGTAAAAAAAAAGAGGCCTTTTTGGGAGGAAGCTTGGGCCTCCCCAGAAAAATTAGGGTGGGCAATGGCCCCCCCTTGCCCCCCCCCCCCGGATAGTCCGCAGGCTAAAAAGTTCGATGAAGAAATAAGGAGTTATTGAACAGCGGAGCTAGATACGAGCAGGTAATCGTTGGAGTTAATTTAATAAAAAAGGTTATAACGAAGCTTAAAAAGAAGTTGTCTTCTGGTTTCTGGGTCGAATGTGATTTGTGTTCACCATTTTTCAGTTAGCCAGCGATTACCTTTTTGATCATATGGCTTTACTGTTCCAGATGATTTTTACTGTAGTTGTGCCTGATTGCCTATGTATTGGTGTTGCAACTCCGGTTTTGAAAAAAGGAAAACCGCTTTCTCAATGTTCGTGTTATGGGCCCATTACAGTTTTTAGTTTGTTTCTGAAGATTTTTGAGTGATTGATTTTTGAATATATTCGAAAACAGTGTTATGCCTCCTTTTCAGTTCGCGTTCCAACCACGTCTCGGTTGCTACCACGTTTTAATGAGTTTATGTACAGTAATAAAGGATGTTGATAGGTCAAGTACCCCTTTGGCTATTGGTGCATGAGATTAGTAATACTTTCTTCTCCGGCTATGCTAGAGTTATTAAAAAGGGTGTTATCTGTTGATGTGGTTCGTCTTATTTACTATATGTAGACACCACTGAGTACATTTCAAGATGGGATCTCCGCTCCTTCCTTCAGAACTTCGTGTAAACCTTGGAATTAAACAAGGGACCATTACCTCACTCACCTACTATTTATAATAACGCAGCCCTAAGAGCCCGAGGTGATTTATCACTTTACTACATATTGAATGTTAGCGTGTCCGTTTTATGTTATGCGGATGACGTTTTTAACCTAAGTAGGGCTGTGTTTAGCTTGGAAAAAACATTTTAGGGGATTACTAAGAATTATAATGAGATTGGCCTTTCTTTAAATGCGACTAAGTCTCAAGTAATATTATTTAATTTTGACCGTTCTGAAACCCCTGATGGAGTGAATCTGGGTGATTTTGTTGTTATCCCTTTGCAGGAACTTTTTTACCTTTGATTACCTATTGGTACATTCCTAAAGTAAACTCGGAAATCGCTTATCGCCTGAACCGAGCGTAAGATATGTAATCCGTATGCTGGTCCAGTTGGATCTCAGCTGAATCTTAGTGAGCACCACTTTAGAAACATATATAATGCTGTTTCTATCTGTTTCTACCTATTTCCTTTCTGGGACGTTTTTAACCAATCCAATAAAATAGAAATCAGGAGGGCTTATTTCAAATATTCAAAGTTGTTTATTCGAGTTCCTCCTTGGACTAAATATGGTAGACTGCGGGAGAGATACAGCTGGCCGGATCCCCTTGTTGCTGCAGGTAAGTTTTTTCGAAGCTTGCAGAACATCCGTTGAACCACCCTTAGAAGGATTTTTTGTTTTAACGCTAGTTTGTTAGACCCCGGCGCCGCGCCGATAAGGGAAGACCGGCGATTGCAGGGCCAAAAACAGCAGCGGCGACGCGCCGCCGCTGCGCCATCCATGATTTCGTGCCGGCGCCGGTGAGTTGTCGGCAGCGCGCCACCGGCACGATCAATATTGACCACAAACATTAATGTTTGCATTAGTCTTTCTCAAATCCAGGCTTGAATTTACAAAAGATTCAATAAATAAAAGTTCAAATAGAGATAAAATCCTTTTAATAGACAGTGATGACGATGACAGAGACCGAAATTCACAAAAATACCAGATATTTCGGTCACATATACAGTTAGTAGTAAAACTACTGATGACGGTCACTGCACATGTGACCGAAATATCTGGTACTTTTGTGAATTTCTGTCACTGTTATCATCATCACTGTCTATTAAAAGGATTTTATCCCTATTTGAACTTTTATTTATCGTCATGGAAAGGCAGTGTGGTCTCCGAAATTATCTACAAAAGATTCAGACCTATTCATGAGTTAAAACTTCGCAAGTCGCTGGCTGAACACTGGTCTTCTTTGTTATTCATCAAGACAAGTAGATATTTGGAAGAAACGAAATGGCTGTGTCCTTTTCGAACCCTTGCACAATAGTTGAAATAATAGATAATAGATTCGCCATGGCATTCAATAAGATCAAAGGAATCTAATTGAAAGGGAGCAAACAAAAATCGAATCGGATTTTTATGCTGATTTCAGGTATATATATATTTCATCAGGTTTAGTGTTACCCATCAAAAATTACGAGCCTGAGAATATTAGCCTTATTTTCAAAAAAGAGGGGAAATACCCCACTGTAATAAAATCTTAATGAAAATCACACCATCAGATTCAGCGTATTAGATAACCCTATAGTAGAGATTTAAACCTGCTATATACAAAAATGTTGAATTTTGTAGTTTTTTTTCTGCCAGAAGAAAGATCACGGATGCGTTTTTCTTTTTTTCTTTCCAGGGTTAATCGTATCGACCCGGTGGTTCTAAGATAACGCCAGAGGGCTCATTTGAAGGGAAATCAAAAGTTCTAGTGCCTTTTTATGTGACTAAAAAAATTGGAGGGCAAATAACCCCCTCCCAAGCTCATTTTTACCCAAAGTCACCGGATCAAGACTTTGAGATAGCCATTTCGTTCAGTATAGTCAGAAAATCCAATAACTATGTCTTTAGGTATAAAATGACCCGCCACAGTCACCGGAGGAAGGGCTGCAAGTTGTCAACTTTGCCCATTGTTGAATATAGTATTTGTTATTGGGAAGTATATAGCCATTTTTTTTGTGGGGGGGGGGCTGCTTGGGGTAGATTTCTAAGGGGAGAATCTTCCTTTGGGAGAGAAATTTCTGATGAGTGAATATTCTAGGGGATATGTTATACTGGGGGGAGGCGTTTTGACGGAATTACTATACAAAGTCAATTTTAATTGTCTTGCATTATCTTTCTCAAATTTTTATATGGAGATGTTCCAGGGTGAATATCCGGGGGCTTTTTTCCGTGCATTTGATTTCCGGAAAATAATTTCCATGGAAGGGGGCATTTCCGGAGTGACCGAGAAACCGATTAGACTGGGTAAAAATTTTTTTTTAAATCGCCCAGTGTTTTCCAGCATAAATAGACTAATTTTGATGCTCTGAGTCCGAAAATGACCTTGGTTTTGCTCAATCAATTCAGAATTTTTTACTACAGAAATTTTTAACAAATTCTTTTTTCGTAAAAAGGAAACAAATTTCTGCAGATCATCAGCTGAGAAACCTCTGGAGATTTTTTCCGTTTTCCTCAAGAAATAACAGTTAATGTGGGTTCCGAAGATGGAACCTTTCTCCCTGCTCGTCCCTCATCGCCTTAAGGTTCTCAGGAAACTTCTCCATTTGTGAGAACAGGAAGTACATCCTTATACTCATCAAACACCTGAGTCTTTGGAATGCCTCTATCCTGTTGCTGACGAGCATGGTTGGGTTTGCTGCCTTGGTGTTCCCCAGGAAGTTGTTCCCCACCTGCACAACCAATTTCCATGCGGAGTACTCTACCGTATTCATTGACTTTTCGAACTCTGTGTCTATTATGAGATGTCGTATCTGTGGGCCTTCAAAATGGCAGCCTTCAACTTCTCAATGGTCTGTCGAGGAAAGACTTGGCACAGGTAGTCGAAAAACTTCCCATCCTTGTCCAAAGCGCGCGTGAACAATTTCATTAATCCAAGTGTCATGCGTACGAGTGGGATCAATATTTTCTCTCAGTCAACAAGAGGTTCGTTTACGATATTCTCGCCCCAGGTACTAACTGCTCTGGCGCCAGCCACTCTTTCTTTACATACTGCTGTGATCTTCCTTGACTGCTGACCAAGTAGAAAATTCACCGTCTTTAAGTCGAAGCAGATAATCCACTGATACTTCACTGCTTTACATTTATCTCTCAGAGTTGTGGAGTGCACAAGAGGGATTAAGGCAAACTGGAAATCGGTATGGTGGAGCACACTCTTCAAATAGCGCTTGTTGCTGTCAATGAAGAGCTGCCAGTCTCTCGGATCAGATTGTGAAACTTCGAATTTACCAAGAAGACCGGCGACATCTCGGCGATACACGTGGTCTTCCTCCTGCCAGAAGTAGCCCATATAGTCCTCATACCTTCTACGAAAGAAAGTGATACGCACGTCCTCACCAAGTAGATTTTTCTCTTCGAGTCTGAGGGCCAAAAGCGTGAAGGAAGTCTTCGACAACCTGACATCCCAAACCAGACCATCAAGCTCAAATTGTGAAAAGGGCTACAGACCAGTTTTTGCTTTATATTCCTCTTCTGTAAATCCTCCGTATGCACTGGTGGCCTTGTTGTCGCTGTCGGGAAGCTTTGTGAACGTTGACACAGGAATTTCATCACAGTGAGCAACCGGACGGTGGGCAGATGGAAGGTCGGGGTACTGGAGGCGGTTTTGATTTTTTCGGTTGATGTCAGTAATATTGATGTCGCAGAAGTAGCAATCCAACGTATGGTCTAAGGACTCCCTCCAAACCATTGAAACCCTAACCATCAGTAAGGCTTTCACACCCTTGTAGGCGGTCCCAAGACTTATCTTGGTCACCCAGTTTGACATTCAAAGTAAGCCTTGTAGGTGCGCTTTGCAAATCCTGCGATATTTTTCATGTCCACTGACAGCGTGTAATCTCCGCAGATGTAGCAGAAAACCTCAGGATCGTTCCTGCATGACTGTCACACTAAAGCCTAATCAATAAAGTGAAAGAAATAGAAATATGCATGTTAATGTCAGGCAATGAAATTTAAAATCAATTTGATTGGCTAAGCGTCAATTAAATAACCTTGCAATCACGCATGTACCTACTTTAAAGAAATGACGTAACATTGTAATCGATATATTCTTCAAGAAAAATATGATTGAACTCAAAATCCCTGATATTAGCATATGTATAGCTCGTAAGGTAGGCCAATGGCTGTATCTCAAAAAGTTGATCTGATAGAGCAAAATGAATGCAATATCCGGAATCAGAACACCAATATTAGTCTAAATCAGCTGAAAAACCTCTGGCGACTTTTTGGCTGTTGCCCAATGTTATAGATTAAAGTATTATTCCAATGAAAAAATGCTAAGGAGAATTTTTCAGGGTGAATTGTCCACCAGCAATTTTACATAGAGGGGGGATTCTAAGCGGGGAATGAACTGTCTTGCGGGAATTTGACGGGGAAGGGAGGGGAGAGGGTGTGCACTTTACTTTGGATGAAGTTTCCACGGAGAAGTTCCGTGAGGAGGAGGGGTATATTTTATAAAGTGTAAGCCAGATTCACCGGCATTATTTGGAAAACGAACAGAAATTATGCCACATATGAAGGGTTGTCCCCTTCAATAACTTATTCCTTACGTAAGGTTTGACTGTTTACTAAAATTGAAGCACAGGGGCTGTTTAATTAGAGTAAGAAGTTTTTTTAAAAATGCTAAAAGCTTTAGCGTAAAGAGCATGGTATTGAGGAGGGGTGACCCTTCATATCCGGAATAAATCTGCCAAAACTAATATGCAAATTGTTTTAATTTTCATACACGATGAGCCCAAATCGAACCTGCATTAGTTGAAAAACGTTCAGAAATTATGTGAAAAACATGCTTTTTTAACTGAAAGGAAGGAGCGACATTAAAACTTAAAAATAACAGCAATTTTTTATTTATTTTTATTATTCATTTAAAGAGGTTTACCACCCTTGGAGTGGCTCATTTTTCTCGAAATATTTGGTTTATTCGTGTTTTAATTTGTATGTATTTGTTCCTGTTTTTGTATGTGTTTTTTTCGTTACCTTTTTATTATACTCCATTGCCATGCCTTGTATTTTTGATGGGCTATAATATAAATTAATTAATTAGTACTATACAGCCTAAAAATATGATTCTTCCAAAAAGAGCCAAACATTACTTGAAAGTTTAATTGACAGATTACAGTCATTATACGATTACATATTACGAAACAGTATATTGATAATTACAAGAAATACATGCTCAAATACGTGAAAAGTCAGATTATTAGAATAAAACATGTAAAAGTGGCAAAACTAGTAAGATTAAATACAAAAAAAAAACAGTAAAATAAAAAAAAGCAAAAAAAGAAAAGCAAAAGCAAACAGTAAAAACAGCAAAGGATAAAAATATCAGAAAATCACGGTATATAAACAATATCAACGATACAATATGCAAGAAAAACCGACTGGAAAGCAATTAAAAGTTGGAAGAGCACGTAAATATCACACGTTCACATGAAAAAAACATTTCTTAGTGTGGATTAAACGAGCTGATGTAAAAAAAAGCAAATGCTGGAAATGTGACTAAATTTTTATCTACTTTTACTCTGGCAAATGCGACAGAAAAATTCTCCAATCAAAATTAAGATTAGGATTCACAGACTTCAATAAAGTTATTTATAATAGCCCATAAAAAAACACAAAGGCTGTTTCAAAAGCACATAATTTTGCCAATTTGCCAAATTGCATTTTTTGACCAAAAAAGCACAGGTATATAAACAGCATCAATGATACAATATGTAAGAAAAACTGTGAAGAGCACTTAAATATCACATCCTCACATGCAAAAAACAAATAAAAGAAATTGCCCGACACGCGTTTCTAAATGTGGATTAAACAAGCTACTTTAAAAAAGGCAAGTGCTGGAAATGTGACTAAACTTTAATTGTTTACTTTCACTCCAGCAAATGTGACAAAACAATTCTCCTATCAAAAGTTAAATTACTTTTAACATACTTACACTAATTTTTGATCTAACGAATGGAATAAAGTTATTTATAATCGCCCATAAGAAAACAAAAAAACATACCTACCCTAAATGTGGCAAATAAAGCACCGGTTTAGTAGCTGGTTAAAAAGCACGCAATTCCGCCAACTGGCCAAATTACGTTTTCTGGCCAGAAAACACAGGTATATAAACAGTATTAAAGACACAATGTGTATAAAAACTGTGAAGAGCACTTAATATCACATGTTCATACATATATATATATATATATATATATATATATATATATATATATATATATATATATATATATATATATATATATATATATATATATATATATATATATATATATATATATATATATATATATATATATATATATATATATATAAAACTTGTCTAAAAAGCATTCCTAAATGTGGATTAAACAAGCTAGTATAAACAAGGTAAATGGTGAAAATTTGGCTAAACTTAAGCTATCTATGTCTGCTCTAGCAAATGCAACAAAAGAATCCACCGATCAAAATTTAGATTACAATTAGCAAACTTGCACGATTTTATTTAATGTCACGACTTAGATAAAGCTATTTATAATTATAAAAGCATAGACTAAATACCAGATACCATTATCCTGCTCTAAAGCTGCTGCCATCTCAATTGACCCACAGAAACACTCATATTTTCATTCTCTGCTAAGACAGTGCCTATCTTTAGGCCCATTAGTTTTTAATTCATATAATCGGCATCGCTCTATTTTCGATGATATTAACTAATATAAAAAACACGCGTGACCGTGGGCATTTTTTGGTTTTCTAAATATTTTCTTGGAATTCCATTGCCGCTCTGAATTGGGTATATTATACGAGATTAACGGAAGTTCAATATAACTACTGAAACAGATCAGCAATATGATCAATTTCATAGATGATCATAAAATAACATGACAGGTTTCCCAATTGTCTTTTCTGACGAATAAATCACATTGCTGACGTAGCTTTAGCAAAATTCAGTTGTTTGTTATGCGTGTTAGCATCGTCGTCCTTATTAGAGGCATAGTTCCCTCAGTTTTGTTTGTTGGTTTAACTTCTTTTGTTTGTTTTGTTAGAAGATGGTCAAATTTTTTAAATATATTAAATTTGATGGGAAATAAAATATGAAGTAGACTTTTACGATTACTATCTCCAGTATTTAAATAAAATATACCATTAACCAAGGCTGGGCATAAAGTTCCTGGTAGTATTATTCAGTTTCCAAAATTCAACTCCACTCTATATTGATATTTTAATTTGTCTTTTTTCCTTTTTTTTTATTTATTTATTTATTAATCCACATAACGGTAAGCTAAAAAGCTTGTCGTACTAATACAATATATAATAAAATGAAAGGCAACACAAAGGTCTAAACCGAAAAGGCACTTGTGTAAAACTGGCTATCAACCAACATATTCTTAAACGATTCAACTGATCCAGCTTCAACAACTTCTGGCGGTAAATTATTCCAAGAGTCTTTTTGAATTTCTTTTGACTCTTTTGTCCATTAGTTATACCAACTAGCAATAAAGCTAGTTGATTATTATGAGCATCTGTTATAGCTAAGACCTCATTAGGTTTTACTGCTCCAAGCTTGCTGATCGATTCAGTATTACCCTTTTTATATCATTAAACAGCTCATCAATTATATTCAACACCCTAGTAGCTTTTTTATCCTTAGAAAGATCAATAGGTAGTTTACCTTCTTTGTTCTCAATATTATAAGTTGCACCATGGTTTAATGAAGATTTTACAACTTCCAAGCAGCTATTTTTTAGCTGCAATATGAAGTGATGTAGTACCACTAAGAGTAGTTTTAGCATTAACAAAGTAATTTAATTTGTCACGACTGATATTCTCCAACAAAACATCAACAATTTCTTTTTAACATTTATAAATAGCAGTGTGCAAAGGTGTATAGCCTTTATTAGTAACTTGATGAACATTAGCTTCATTTTTTTAGTAAGATAATCACAATATCTATGTCTCCACAGTGAACAGCGTAAAGCAACAACATTTTTCCATCAATATCCTTATCATTAGCATCAGGCTCATATTTTAAAAGACGGTTAATAGTTTGTATATCACCTTTACTAGCGGGAATTTTTATTTCTTTCTGCAGATACTGGAGAACTCCTAATGCTTCTTACCTTCTAGCCTCAATCTAGAATCTCAAACTTTTTCAAAATATCTAAAGTGTTAGGGTGAGTTGGTCCAAATACAGTTTTGATTTCATCAAAACATTCTCTGTAGACTTTAAGCGCGCTGGTCCATTTGCCTTGAACAAAAAGTATATTTCCTATGCAGTACTGAGTCTTCAAAGTATCTGGATGATTTTTTGGTAAAACCTTTTTTTGTAAACTTAAGAACTCATGGTAAGTATTCAAGGCTTCACGGTATTTCATCTGTTTAGAGAGTATTTCAGAAATGTTATGTAACGCTGCCAAGATGTCAACATGATTAACACCTAGAATATTTTTTCTTTTTTCAAAAAACTCTTTAAAGATTTTTAAGGCCTCTTTCCAATTAGCTTGTTTACATAGTACCCTTGCTATATTATAATTGGCCTCAAGGGTGAGAGGATCATCTGAGCCTAAGGTTTCATTCCATCTTTCAAAAACTGTCATACTAGAAATCATCGCTTCTTCATACATTCCTAGTTCATATAATACACGTGCCATGTTGAACTGAGTAGCTAAGGTGTCTGAATGATTTAAACCTAGTATCTCTTTTTGTTTCTGATAGACTTCTTGAAAAATATCAAAGGCTTTTTTATTTTTTCCCTGTCCATGTAACACCAAGGCGATGAGGCTTCTTGTACTTAAAGTGTCAATGTTATTCAAACCAAGCATTTCAATTTGTTTCTGAACAACATCTTCAAGAACATTTAATGCTTCTTGGTACATTTCTTGTTTATTAAGCACAATTGCAATTAATATCTGAATATCTAAAGTCCCAGGATTGTCTGGTCCTAGAATCTCTTTTCTTCTTTCAAATACACTTTTAAAAATATTTAAGGCTTCTTGGAAACTACCTTGATGAAGGAGCATTGAAGCTGTTTCAATCTGAACAGATACTTCCTCTTGAAATATCTGCTTCAACTGTTGGACTTTGGGAAAGTTACTTTGTACTGCAGTAACTACTAATGTTTGGTTATCTCTATTACGAGCACTCATTACTGCCTTCACTGTATTAATATCCTTTATCCTATATA
The DNA here is from genome assembly GCF_049724085.1 of Artemia sp. Qi Xiang Cuo. NCBI lineage: Eukaryota > Metazoa > Arthropoda > Branchiopoda > Anostraca > Artemiidae > Artemia > Artemia sp. Qi Xiang Cuo. The sequence goes on along the minus strand of NC_142810.1, from coordinate 11,185,363 downwards.
GTTTTTTAATAGCTTCAGGGTTACAATCTTGAATTTTTTTAAATGATTCACTTATTAATTTAAATAACCTAGTTATATCTCTATCAACAGAGAAGTCTGAGGGTGTTTTGCCGCTGTCACAAACAGCATTATATACTGCACCATGAGACAATAAGGCTTTTACTATTTCTAAATGTGAGAACTTGGCTGCATAATGTAAAGGAGTGGATTTCCCGCTACCAATCACATTGGGATTAGCCTTGTTCTGTAAAAGGATTTTGACAATTCCCACATAGCCTCTCCATGCAGCATAATGCAATGATGTCCAACCGTCAATATTTTTTACGTCCACGATAGCTCCAGCTTTGATGCAATTCTCAACCTTCGAACATTTGTTACGCTTTACATATTTAATTAACTCTTCAGTTGATGCTAGTAAATTGATAACATCTCTGTTCTTAGTCTCTTCTATAGGTTTTCTATAAAACTTATTAACACTGCTATAACTTGCACCATTTTTGATTAATACTTCAATAATATCTTTATAACCGAAAAGAGCAGCTGCATGTAGAGGAATTATGTCAAAAACATCGTTCGCGTTGACGTCAGCACCTTTTGCTATCAAATACTCAACAGCTTCTAATTTATTTAATTCTACAGCACAGTACAATAATGTTTGATTACCTGCTCCAGAGACGTCAATATCTAATCCCTTGCTAAAAAAAAATTCTATGATATCTATATGGCCTTTTTTAGCAGCAATGTGTATAGGTTTTGGGCCAGGTTTAGTTTTAGCATTGATATTTGACCCTTCACCAACAAGATATCTTACAATTTCTAAGTTGTTTTTATTTGAAGCAATATGCAGTACTGTCCATTCGTCCTTGCCTTTAGCAATTATATCTATTTCATCATGCTGCAGTAGCATTTTCCCCACTTCCAAATGGCCGTATAAAACTGCCAATTCTAAAGGTGTTAACCCCTCATTGTTCTTGATGGTAATTTTTGCTCCTTTGCTTAGTAAGACTCTAACAACATTCGTTTGACCAGTTGCTGCGGCTATATGAAGTGGAATACCTCCTCCATTGTTAAGAAAATTAATGTTAGCATTGTTCTCTATCAGAATTTTAGTTGCTTCTTGATGACCATATTGTGCTGCCAAATACAATGGTGTTGCACCATCAATAGTCATCGCATCAACATTGGCTCCACGTGCTATCAGAATATTTATTATCTCTGTGTAACTTCTTAGAGCAGCAAAGTGTAATGGAGTACCGGGATTATCTTCAGGATATATGATATTACTTTTATTCAACCATATCTGTGTAGCACCCATACCACCCTCTGCATTAACACTAGCTCCATTTTCTATAAGAATTTCAACAATCTCCTTGTGGTTCTTCTTAATAGCAGAGATCAATGGTGTTATGTTGTTACACATAATATTAACATTAGCCCCATTTGCGACCAGAATTTCAACTATTTCCTTATGACCTCCTTCAACAGCGAAATGCAATGGTGTGTTTTCTGTATTCTCTCCAAAAACATTCTTATTTACTTCAGCCTTATTTTTTATTAAAAGGTAAACAGTATCTTTATGGCCCTCTAAAATAGCCGCGTCTAATGGTGCAATTCCAAATTTAGCTTTAGCGTTTACTTCAGCTTTATTTTCTATTAGGAGAACAATCGCATCTAAATTGCCATTGCTAGCAGCTCCATGCAACGGTGTCATTCCAATATTATTTTTAGCATTGACTTCAGCTTTATTTTGTAAGAGAAGGTCAATGACATCTTTGGATCCGTTCTTAGCAGTCAAATGCAGTGCTGTTGTACCGTCAAGGCTTTGAGCTCTAACATCAGCTTTATTTTGTATCAAGAGTTCAATAATATCTCGGTGACCATTCCAAGCTGCTAAAGTTAATGGCGTCATATTATGAATGGATTTAGCATTTATTTCTGCTCCTCTTTCTATCAAAAGTTTGGCAATTTCCTTGTGACCAGTCCATGCTGCATAGTGTAATGGCGTTTCATTATATTTATCTTTAGCACAAATATTAACCCCAAACTCAAGGAGAGCAGCAACTAGTTTTACATGGCCACTCTGTACTGCAAAGTGTAAAGGGGTTGCACCATTTACAGTGGCAATACTAGCATCTGCATTATATTTTAGTAAGGCCTTAACAATTTCCTCATGTCCCCCTTCTGCTGCATAGTGTAAAGGAGTACTGTTATTTTTGTCAACAACATTAAAGTTAGCTCCATTCCCAAGGAGAGTATCAACTATCTGCTCATGATGATTTTTTACTGCATAATGTAATGATGTACACCTATGGATATCCACCGCATTTACATTTGCTTCCTTTTGAATTAAAGCCTTTACTACTTTGAGGTGACCCCTAAATGTTGCTAAATGTAATGGCGTCCAATCTCTGCCAGTTCTAGCATTAGTATCTGCATTATTTTCAATTAAATAATCTACTAACCCCAAATGACCCCTTCCAGCAGATACATGCAATGATGTCAAGCCTTCTATTGTCTCGTTACTGTCAACACTCGTTTCCTTTTTCAGCAAAATCTTAACAACATCAATATGATTGTTTGCTACTGCATGGTGTAAAGGTGAACTACCACCATCATCTGTGATATTAGTATTAGCATTTAGTTTCAGTAGAGCTTCAACAACACCTTTGTGACCATTTTTAGCTACAATATGTAGTGCTGTTCTACCGCTGTTATCTGGATCCTCAAAATTTACTTCTGTTTCTCTTAAAATAAATTTTACAATATTCTTCCTTCCCTGTGCAGCAGCAACATGAAGTGCACTTTGTCCATTTACATTTTTAATATGGACGCCTATTTTTTGACTAGTGATAAATTTTATAGCCTCGAGGCTGGGTCCATGAGCAGCGAAATGCAGTGCTGTCGATGAGTTAATACTTCTGCCATTAATATCTGCTCCTTTTCCAAGACAGCTCTTTAAGTCTTCCAGCTTTCCTTCTTTCAATGCAGCAAACATTTTTTCCTGATTTGTAATAATAGTAACGTTTTGATCATATTTATTTTTCAGTTTCGGAGGATTGTCTTTTACCAACTTGCCAATTCTTATATTACTTTTTCTTATATTTTCTGTAATAAGTTTTTTAGCGTTCGAAATAAGTGCTATTGAGGGATCAGATGAAAATATATCAATTATATCATTATAGTGGGCTAAGTGATTCCGCAAACATTTTCCAGTTAATAAAGGAGTGTTTTCCTCTAAAAAAAATAAACTGTTTTCTAGATGATTCTCTGATCTACTTAGAATAGACAGTATATCGAGAAGAAGCATTTCTACAACTGCTTGCAACTTTTAATTCCTTCTGTAGGAAGGGAGATTTTCTGTTAAGTTACCACATAATGCATTACTCCTTAAAATATCTTTCAGTTCAGACAACTTAAGTTCAAGGAAGCTATTATATTTTTCTTCTGTTATATTGTAAGCCTCCCTTCGTTTATATTTATTCACAGATAAAGCTTTGTCATTCAGCTTGTTTCTAAATTCTTCAACCCATTTAATGTCACTTGTTCCAATGTCGGTAGCATAACAAATCTGATAAACAAATTTTTCTATTTCACCTTTGTTGTCTTCTGGGGTTCTTAACAGAGCACTACGACAGATTTTTACGGATAGTAGATAAATGTCTTTAAGATTATGAGACTCTATTTGGAAAGGAATATTCTGTAGCATTTCATTAGCAAAAGACTTTAGTCCTCCAATATCATTATGATCTATCATAATTTTGTTCAAATTAACAAATAAATTCTTCAATAGTATAATCGCCCTAGAAGAGTCAGTTCTGGTGTTTGTTGATTTGGTTTTCGCAAGTTTAATGATGCCATCAATTTCATCGAACAGTCACTTTTCATAATTCGTCTTGTCAGTTATAGTATTTCTCAGTTCTTGGACGAGTTTTTCAAGGTTATCATCTTCCATAAACTTTAAACTCTCTCCAATCATTACATTTAACTCAACGTTACTAAACATTTCAGAAACTTCTTTCAGGTCGTCCAGGATTTCACAACTGCTAATTCTATCTAGCAATAATCTAATCATTCGCATTTTACTGTTGTGAAGAATATCAGTAATTACATCATCAATTCTTTTAAGATCATTTTGAATCCCCTCGAAAAAATTGTCACTGGTATTTTCCTCAATCTCTATTCTTCTTGAAAGCGAATCAGCATGCGATAACGAATTATGTAAGTCTATGATGACTTTTCTTGTGTCCCTTGGTAATGACAGAAGAATAAGCTCGCTTGTGCTCCAAGATAACTTAGGAGATTCTAGAGTATTTTTTAAACGTTCACCAGTAACTTGTAAGGCCCTTGCAATAATTAATTTCCCTTCCCATTGCTTAAGAGAAACGGATAATGCTAATTTTATATAATCACTTATTTTGTTCAAAGAATGAATATCTAATTTGTTGATAATCACCATACAGGTCTCCGAATTGAGGACAGTTGCTAACGATCTTAGCAACAACGTCCTCACGTGTTAAGCTTGGGAGTTTTGTAAATACTTCTTTCCCTGCACATGCTAAATGATATTTTTCTTCTCTAAGTTTATCAGCAAAATGTTCTAGGTGGTTAAGTATTTTACTTTTATTCAATGTGATATTACAGAACAGATTAATTTCTTGTCGTTTTATGTGAGAGGAAACAAAACTGATTAAACAAAATTCTATTTCTTCCCAAGGCACTCTATCGTAGGTAGATTTCAACTGCCGCTTTAATACATGTATATTTTGTGCAATGAACTTTGCTATAAATATAAACTTACCATCTATTTTTTTTCTGTTACAGTACTCCGCCCTTAACAAACTAATATTTTGAAGTAGTAACTCAATCCGCTCTTTTGTACTTTTAGGATTCTTTACTTGTTCAAAGGAATTGGAGAAAAAACGGAGGTCTATTAACTTATTTTCAACAAAAATTTCTATCTCGTCTGACATTAAAACATTCTTAAGTTTTAATTCTTCGTAAGTTCGAGAAAGAATTTCATCTAATTCTCTCAAATGAATAGCAAAGTAATTGCCAGGCCATTTATTAATGAGTGTGTCAAGAAGTTCCACATTACCAGATCGTAGAGCATAATAGAAGGCATTATGGCTGGTTTCATCCTCATCACTTGGCAATATAGCAGTTTCTCTTATGCTAAGAGGAGAATTTCTGGAAATTTCATTGTTACTACTAAGTAGGTATTCTAAAATATTCACCTGATTATGTTTACAAGCTAATGTAACTAATCTGGTAAACGTAACAAGGTTGTTAGAATTGACCAACTCAATTGTTCTTTCTAGGTCTCCTTCACGAACCGCGTCAAATAAACAGTGGTTTATATCCGGATTGCCTAGCATTGTTACTCTACTCCATTTCAAGATATTCACTGGTACAAATTTGATAAGACCACTCTTATTGAATTGAATATCCTTTCCATGATTAAATTTGTCAGATATCCTCTAGAAAGAAAAAAAAAGTGTAAATAATATGTGAACACATTTAAATGTCAAAAATACTTTTAATAATTTAACACTGCACCCATTACGTGCTGCCTGAGTAAAGAGAGATGTGGACACAATATATTATTTATCTACTTTTTCACCAAGGCTCTTAGTATAAATGAGGTGTTATAGAATTTTTAAAGGGAGCTAATTTGATTCGGAATTTAAACTTCTAGTAACCTTTTTAAGAGCCAAAATGATTGGAGGGAAACCAGTCCCCCTCCAGCACCAATCCATACCCCAAACATAGCCAATCAAAATTTCGAGATAGCCATTTTGTTCAACATAGTTGAAAATTCCAGTAACTTTGTTTACGGAGGTTTCAACTCCCCCCCCCCTCCAAAAATACAGCCGTCGAGCCGAGGGCCGTAAGTTATGCCATTCACTCATTGTTCACATATAGTATGTGATTATTTAGAAAGATGGGCAGGTTTAACCTTTTGTATCCAAAAAGACAAAGTTAATTTAGGTTAAACTTTCAGAGAATGTTGAGGGCAATGTTGAACTAAATCAAAATACATTATGTGCATTTTGGTTGTCAAAAGGGTGTACCCCAAAAACTACTTAGCATATTAATTTGGAAATTTTAATAAATGATGAGGGGGGTGATTGGTTGATAAAAAAAAAGCAATATTTGCACGCTGCTACTACTACTATTACTATTGCTACTACTCCTACTACGACTAATGCTAGTACTACTACAACTAGCACTACTACTAGTACTGCTACTACTACTATAAATAATACTACTATTTCTACTACTATCACCAATACTACTATATCTACTACTGCTAGTACCACTACTACTTAGAGTTTTTCAACATGGGGGGACGGGGCCGCTCCAAGGGTGCCGGCAGAAAATTTTCCAGTGGGGGGCCGACGCCAAAATAGCAGTGGTGGTTGGGTAACAGTCTAGGTGGTTTACGGCACCAAACTACGACTTTACCCCAAAGAGGACGAGTTTTCAATCAATTAAAATCCTGAGAAGCTAATTGATTTAAAATTATCAATATTGCACAAAGCCCCCATTCATGGGTGTCCCAGGGACTTCTTGCTGTCCGGTTCTAAGCCGGCTTAAGCACTTCGGTGTAGACTTGAGAAGACATGTGATCCCCGTCCTCCACTGGTATCCGGGATAATTGCTTTTCCTGAGGCAAAAATAATTGCAATATTGCAAAATTATCAATATTGCACAAAGCCCCCATTCATGGGTGTCCCAGGGACTTCTTGCTGTCCGGTTCTAAGCCGGCTTAAGCACATCGGTGTAGACTTGAGAAGATATGTGATCCCCGTCCTGCACTGGTATCTGGGGTCATTGCTTTTCCTGAGGCGAAAATAATTTCAATCATTTAAAGAACATGAAAATTGGAACTTGTTTTACGACGTTAAACAATGACTATCATATCGACATTTTGACTGACGAATTCAGAAGCTTCGAACTGGATTTATTAGGAGTTTCAGAAACTCATATCCCAGGGGTAGGAAGTATGAAATTAGGTAATATAGAATCTGTTTACTCAGGTAGGAAGGATGGGGTACATAGTCAGGGAGTAGGGCTCATGATGAATAAGGAAGCTGCTAAGTCTTGTTTAGGCTGGGAAGGCAATAATAGAATACTAATTGCTCATTTTATGACTAAAAAGTTCAGAGTATCAGTTATAGTAGTATATGCCCCTGTAGAACCGACTGATGGAGATACTAGTGACTAAGATGAATTTTACTTACAGTTACAGAAGCAAATAGGGAGGGTTCCAGGTAGAAATATAGTGTTTTTACTGGGAGATTTTAACGCCCAGGTTGGTAGAAATAGGGATAGATGGTACCCTAGCCTAGGTAAGTTTTGGTGTAGGAAAAGAAAACAGTAATGGATACAGACTTTTGCAATTTTGTAGGTATAACAATCTAGTTATAACCTATACGGTGTTTGGTGATAAAATGGCTAATAAGTTAACATGGTATTCACGTGATGGTAAGACAGCAAACCTTATTGATTATGTTATTGTAAACTGAAGACTAACAGGATCAATACAAGAAACTAGGGTATATAGGAGTGCCATTATTGATGTTAAGAGTAAAGATCGCCATCTAGTAGTGTCAAGGGTTAATTTAAAGCTGAAATATCGGAAGGGTAAGTACCTTCTGGGAAGTTATGATGTTGGTAGACTCTAGGACAAAAATTTGAGAGAAACTTTCCAGGAACAGTTGAATACTAAACTTGCGAGTTCAAAATTTGATAATGTAGAAGATGGTTGGAATAATTTTAGAAAAATATTTTGTGAAGTTGCTGAAGCTGTCTTAGGGAAAAAAGCAAGAACTGCAGCTAAGAATATTAGCGGAAGAGCTTTGTGTTTAATAGAAAGGAGAAAGGACTTTTACAAGAATTACCTTAATGATAGATCATATGAAAACAAAAGAAATGTAAAGAGAGTGGAAAAAACATTAAAATATGAACTAAGGAGGTGGGGAATAAAGGTCATGGATAAAATTGCCGAAGTTCTGGAAGATGCAGCTAGACGGCATTATAGTAAAATATTGTACTGGCATGTTAACAAATTGGGAGGGAGTAGTCAATGCGGACTTGGCCCAGTTAAAGATAGGAATGGGGCCGCAATTAGCGATTAGGAAAAAACTAAAGAGAGATGGGCCGAAAATTTTGAGAATTTGCTTAACCGAGCTAGAGATGAAGGAAGAGATATAGAGGAAATAGAAAAGGTTTGTGATACCTTGGATGTGAAGGAAGATTTGTTTTGCGAGGAGGAATTAGCAACAGTACTAAAAGGACTAAAAAATAATAAGAATCCAGGTGCTGAAAGGGTGGTAAATGAGTTTCTTAAATATGGTGGCTCTGAGGAAAGATTATGAATATGATTTCTGAAAAAGGGAAGTACCTAACGATTTTAGGAAAACTTTAATTAAGCCACTTTATAAGAAAGGTGATAAAAGTGAGTGTGGTAATTATCGAGGGATTAGTCTGGTCACTGTAGGTACCGTAGTAAATTACTTAGTAATATGATACTTTTTAGACTGAGAGATGCCGTAGACAAAGTTTTAGGAGAAGAACAGTGCGGTTTTAGAAAAGGTAGAGTATGTGTCGACCTAATTTTCAATCTTAGGTTAATAATTGAGAATTGCCTGAGTTTTCAAACACCTTTGGTCCTTAGTTTTATAGATTATGAGCAAGCGTTCGATTCTGTTGATAGAAGGACTTTAGTAAAGGTTTTATCCTTGTATGGTATAACAGACAAATACATTAAAGTGATTAGTGCTATGTACGAGAATAACACTGCTGCGGATAAGGTAGGAAATTAGGTAAGCAGCTGGTTTTGTATTGAATCAGAAGTTAAGGAGGGGTGTGTACTATCCCCCTTTGTATGGATTATTTTGATGGACTTTTTCTTAAGGAGTACAGGAAAGGCAGTGAACACGGACTCGAATGGGGAGGAAAAACTTTCCAGGACTTAGATTATGCTGATGACTTGATCATCCTAGAGGGAAATTTTGAGCAAAATGAATAAACTATCAGAGGTTTTGCGGGTTCAGGGTGCTAGAACAGGTTTGAAAACTAAGGTTAAGAAGACTATATCAGTAAGGCTAGGAATAAGTGAAGATGAAAAGGTGAAGTTGGGTAATGAAAAGATTGATCAGGTGGACAGCTTCACTTACCTTGATAGTATTATTAGTAAAGATGGTTGGAGCAGTGAAGATGTCAAAAGTAGAATAGCCAAGGCTCAGGGTGTTTTTTTCACAGTTAAAAAAAGTTTGGAAAAATAGGAAGATAAGTCTGCAAACCAAGATTGGCTAGTCTGCAAACCAAGATTGGCAAGATTGGCTAAGATAAGTCTGCAAACCAAACAATTGGCTATACGAAAATGTGGTTCAATACCGCATTCTAGGGCTATAGTGAAAGAAAGGTAGAGGTGGCTAGGGCCCGTTGTGCGCATGAACGATGACAGTTTGCCGAAGATTGTCCTTTTCGGCCAACCGCTAGGCCTAAGCGGAAAGCAGGTCGTCCTCGTCTGGGGTGGGAGGATAAACAAAGATTTAAAGGAAAAGGGAACTTCATGGGTGAGCCTAAAAAGGGAGGATTTGAATAGATTGGGATAGAGGAGGAGCTTGCGCAGCTGTGTTGGCCTCAGGCGGCTTGGTGCTGCAGTTAGTTGTTAGTAGTAGTAGTAATAACTATATTTTAGGCTTCCCAGTAGCATAAGAAGTAATGCCACATGGTGACAGTACTGGATTCAACCAAGTCGATTCGCTTTATTTGTAATAAAAATAAGGCTACGTTTGGTGATCTGTAATTGTGTATCAGCTATAGCGACGGGGGGGGGGGGGGGGTGAGTCAATGTTTTGTTGGGGATAGGGTGTATTCCTATAAAAGTTCATTTTAATGGACAAACTGCTTACTCTTCAAGAGGTTTCAGATAAATGTTGAAAGAGCTAAGGGGGAGTAGGAATTAATTAAAATGTTTCTCCATACAGCTAATATGTTGCATTCCCATATCTACCAGCACAGAGGTGGAAAGGGCAAGGCAGGTTATCATCAGCCCCACCATGAAATTTCTTTGGGGTGGCAAATACTGCTAGGAACTTTGTTTTCAGCAATTTTAAATCCTAATATTTTCTTTTTCTATTTATATGAAGTACTTCAATGTATTTAAAAAATTGTATGTAATGTATTTATCGATAAGAAAATCCTATTGTAGAGGTTGTGATGGCTTCAGTTATGTAGAAGATGAAAAGTCTCACAGAATTTTCATTCATACAAACAATAATACTCCTTTTCATCCAACCACAATTCTTTAGTAGTAATATTAACAAGGACTTTTTACCAAAATTACTATTCCTCGCCAATTTTTAGGTATATTCAAATTTTATCCAAAATTAAAATTGCAAATTTAAACGTAGGACGGTACTAATTAACGTACAATTATTGATTTACACATTTTAAAAGCAGTTGACCAGGGATTTAAGGGATCAGTACCTCAAATTATAAATTGGTTAGGCTTGGGTATGATTTGGAAAACAATCATAAATTAAATAAAAAAAAAGAGCTTTGCAACTGAAAACAAGGAACAGATTTGAAACCTATTTGAACAGATTGTTCTTTGTGTGAAGGGGGGTGTCTCTTCCTTAGCTCCTTACTCCTCACTGTGAAGTTTGGTTTTTTTTTAAATTTTTTAAAGAAAATTTGCAATTGAAAAAAAAGATTTTTCAAAGCATTAAAAAACTTTTGAGCTCGTTTAATGAGCAAGGTGTTGAGAAGGGGGCAGTCCCCATTATATAGAGTAATATATATTTGTTTTAAATTTTAAACTTGCTCCTTACTTTAGTTGAAAAACGTTTTCTATTTGTTTAACTTCATTTCATTAAACTGTAAAGATTTATTAATACAATAATTTTGGTAACGCAGAAAATACGATCAGTATTTCAATGATCTCTGTTTGAATTTTGATGGGTAATCAAACAGTTTGTGTAACTAACTGTAAGTAAGGAGCGGCCCAGCTCAGTAGTAACCAAATTTCTAAAAAGTAGAATTTTGATACCAAAAGATATATCAAAAGAATTGGCTTATTATGCTGATGCCAAATATATAAGTTTCATTAAGTTTAATCTTACCCATCAAAAGCTAAGAACCTGAGAAAATTTGTTTAATTTTCAAAATAGGGAGAGGGGAAGACCCCTTGAAGTCATAGGATTTTAAGGAAAATCGCACCATCAGATTCAGCGTATCAAAAAACCTTACTATAGAGGTTTCCAGCTCATATCTGCAAAAACGTGGAATTTTGTAATTTTTACCAGAAGAAAAATCATGGATGCGTGTTTATTTGTTTGTTTGTTTTTTTCCAAGGGGTGTCCGTTTCGACCCAGTTGGCCTAGAACGTTGGGAGAGGGCTCATTCTAAGGGAAATGAAAAGTTCCAGTGCCCTTTTTACTATTGCTATTATTACTAATATTACTGTTGTTACTACTACTCCTACTTCTACTCTTGAGGGAGAAGTTGAACTAAATTAAAACACGCTATGACCGTACAAGCTATCAAAATGGCGTATCAACAATATCATAGTAACAGCTAATTTTGATAAGTTAAAACATCCGGGGTTTGTTCAGAGGGATGTTCAACTGAACAAAAGGCAATTTTGTAATGCTACTGCAGCTACTAGTAAAACTGCCATTGACTTTAATACTACTACTAATACTATAAGTACTCCTACTACTTTTACTGTGACTACTAATGCAGCAAAGTCTAAGGATATGAAGCTGAAATTTTCCAGTAGTTTGGAAGGGGGGAGTTAAACTGAGTCAAAACAAGCTGTCGTCATTCAGGGTGTCAAAATGTCGTATCAGGAATATCTTAGGAATGGCTTGTCGTGCAACATTGAAACTTACAGTGGTTGTTGTGGAGGATGTTTAACTAGCACAGAAGCAATATTTACATTCTACTGCTACTACTATTAATACCATCACTACTAATACTGCTGCTACTGCTGCTACTGAAGCTAGAGTGTTGAAACAGTGTTGAACTAAATCAAAATGAAGAAGCTTCCAAAAAATGTTTAAGCAGATGTTGAACAAAATAAAACCAAACTTTGAGCATATAGATTATAGATTGTCAAAATGGTATATCAGCAATATCTCAGGAACGGCCTACATGATTTAGTTGGAACTTTCAGGGTTGTTATGACGGATTTTTTCTAACCAAAAGGCAGTATCTGTATACTACTATTGCTACTGCAACGATTACTGTAATTAATGAGGCAAATGGTAGGAAGTTGACAATTCAAAGAATGTTTAGAAGGGTGGTAAACTAAATAAAAATATACTCTGTACAAGCAGGCTGTCAAAAAACCGCATCAGGATTATCCCAGGAATTGTCTATGGTCACATTGAACTTTCAGGACATATTAAGGGGGATGTTGTAGTAGGCGAAATGGAAATTGAGTATATTACAACTACTACTTCTTCTGCTACAACAACTAAAACTACTGTAACAATTTGTACTGCTACAACTAATACTATGACGGCTACTGCAAGTACTACATTGGTTAAGGCTTCTACAGTGAAAATTCTAAATTGAAACTAGCTATGTGGATGCAGGTTTTTAAAAGCCTGTAACAGCTAAATATTAAGAACATCTTAAAGTATTAAGTTGAAACTTTAATATCAAAACAACGAAACAAAAATATCAGTAATGCAATCTGTATCCTCTTTGAAAGTGAGTGGGCATGTTATAAGGAATTACGTAAATCTATGATGACCTTTCTTTTGTCCCTTGGCAATGATAGAAGAAGCTTGCTTGTAGTCCTAGATAACTTAGATTCTAGAATGTTTTTTCAAATGTTCTCCAGTAACTTGTAAGGCCCTTGCATTAATCAATTTTCCTTCTTGCTGTTTAAAATCAGCAGATAATAATAATTTTATATAATCATTTATTTTCTTCAGAGAACGAATATTTCTAGTTTGTTGATAATTGGTATAAAGGTCTCCGAATTGAAGACAATTGCTACTGATCTCTGCAGCAAGTTTCTCATTTGTTATGTTTGGGAGTTTAGTAAATATTTCTGTGTCCGCAAAAGCTAAATGATATTTTTCCTCTTTAAGTTTCGCAGCAAAATTTTCTAGGTAGTCAAGTATTTTAGTTTTATTCAATGTCACATTACAGACCAGCTTAATTTCTTGTCATTCAATTTATGAATAATTTTTTGCAATAAATTTAGCTATGAACATAAAATTTTCATCAATTGTTTCTCTATTGGAGTCCTCTGCCCTTAACATATTAATATTTTCAAGGATTAAATCAATCCGCACTGTTGTGCTATTAAGATTACTCTTCACATTCTTATCTTATTCAAAAGAGGTGGAAAAAAACAGAGGTGTTTTAACTTATTTTCAACAAAAGTTTGTATCTCTTCTGAATATTAAACATTTTTAAGTTTTAATTCCTTGTAAACTCCTGAAAGTATTTCATCTAGTTCACTCAAATGAACGGCAAAGTAATTACCAGGCTATTTATTAATGAGTATTTTAAGAAGTTCCACATTTCCAGATTGTATAGCATAATAGAACGCTTTATGGCAGGTTTCATCCTCATCACTTGGCAATATAGCAGTTTCTTGCATGCCAACAGTGGTATTACTATAAATATTATTGTTAGTGCTAAGTAGGTATTCTAAAATATTCACCTTATTATGTTCACAAGCTAAGATAACTAAATTGGTAATCTCAACAGAATTGTTATAATTGATTAACTCCCATGTTCTTGCTAGGTGTCCTTCACAAACAGCATCAATTAAACAATAGCTACTCTAGTCCGTTTCTTCAGCTTTGAAGATATTCACTTATACTAATTTGATAAGATCACTTTCTTTGAATTGAATATTCTTTCCATGATTAACTTCGTCTGATATCCACTAGAAAGAAAAATAACGAATTAGTAATATGAGAACACATTTAAATGTCACGAATATTTTTAATATTTCAACATTGCACCCATTATGTGCTTCCTAAGTAAAGAGCGGTAGGGACACAATGTATTATTTATAAATTTTTTCAACAAGGTCCTTTGTGTAGAAGAGATGTAAAATTTTCGAAGGGAGCTAATTTGATTTGGAATTGATGTTTCTAATACCCTTTTTAAGAGCCAAAAGTAATTAGAAGGAAAGCAGTCCCCCTCTAGAGCCTGTCCATTCCCAAAATATAGCCAATCAAAATTACAAGATATCCATCTTGTTCAACATGGTTGAGAAGTTCCATAGCTATTTTTTGGAGATATCAGCCCTACCCCTCCACAAACACAGCCCTTGGGGCAAAGAGTGTAAGTTATGCAATTCACCCATTGTTAACATACGGCCTAGTGCTTGTTATTTAGAAAGGTTTGCATGTTTGATCTTTAGCATTCAAAAAGACAATGTGTATTTAGGTCAAACTTTCAGAGAATGTTGAGGGCAATTTTAAACTAAATCAAAATATCTTAAGTGGATATTGGTTTTCAAAAGGGCGTATCCCATGAATGACTGAGTGTATTAATTTAGAATTTTCAGCAAATGATGAGGGGATGATTGGTTGATAAAAAACAATATATGCATGCTGCTACTACTACTACTGCTATTATTACTACTAGTACTACTACTATTACAGCAATAACTAATGCTATTACTACTACTATTACAGCAATAACTAATACTATTACTACTACTATTACAGCAATAACTAATACTATTACTACTACTACCCCTCCTACTACATCTATTATTGCTAGTACCCCTACTACCCAGATTTTTTTTACCCACGGGGGGAGGGGGAAATGCCCCCCCAATGTTTTTGGCCACTCGATAAAAATAATAAGCAGGTAAAATTGACACGAAGCGTCACGATTTTTTCGACGCCGCTAAAGACCGTTATATAAAGACCATAAAAATACTGACATATCATCTACCGAAGTCTTGATCTTGGTCAGTAGACGCAGCAGTTTTACTGACTCATTCCTTGATTTTGCAGATTGTGCCACAAATTTTCATTTGGTTAAATAAAGTGAATGAAAATACTGACAGGACATATACCGAAATCTCAATCTCAGTCGGTAAATACGGCTGTTTTACTTCCCAATAACCATTACTATATGTAAACAATGGGCAAAGTTCATAACTTGTAGCCCTTCCCCCGGAAACTGTGGGGGACTAAGTCATCCTCAAAGACATATTTATTTGATTTTCGACTATACTGAACAAAATAGCTCAAAATCTCAAAATTTTGATTGGGTGACTTCATCACTAAAAAAAAATGAGCATGGGAGGGGGCCAAGTTGCCCTCCAACTTTTCTGGTGACTTAAAAAGGGAACTAGAACTTTTAATTTCCGTTCGAATGAGCCCTCTCACGATATTTAAGGACCACTGGATTGATACAATGACCTCTGAAAAAGAAAAAAAAAACATGCATCCCTGATCGTTCTTCAGGTAAAAAAATACAAAATTCCACATTTTTGCAGATAGGAGCTTGAAACCTCTACAGTAGGGTTTTCTGATATGCTGAATCTGATGGTTTAATTTTCATTCAAATTCTATCACTTTTAGGGGGTGTTTCCCTATGGCAAATTTTTCAGGCTTGTAACTTTTGATGGGTTACACTAAATTTGATGAGATTTATATATTTGAAATCAGCATAAAAATTCAATTCTTTTTATGTATCTACTGGTATAAAAATTCCGTTTTTTAGAGTTTCGGTTACTATTGAGCCAGGTTGCTCCTTACTTACAGTTTGATGTAGCGTTTGTATTAACCCAAGCTATAATTTTACGGATGTTGCAACAATTTTGCCATTTGATTAAAATAAACAACATGAAACTACTGACATGATATCTAATGCAATTTTAATCTAGATCAGGATATGCACTGGTTCTACCAACTTGTGTCAAGAGTTTACAGATGGTGCCAAAAATTTTCATTTGGTTAAATAAAGTAAATGAGATTACTGATGTGAGGTTTACTTTAATCTAAATCTCAGTCAGTAAATGTAGTGGTTTTAATGACTCATGCAATGATTTTACAGATGACACCATAATTTTTGATTTGATTAAATAAAGAACCTGAAAATAATGACATGAAACCTACCAAAATCTCAATCTGGGTCAGTAAATGCTGCTTTTTTACAGACAGATGTAGTTATTTTATGGGTGGCACACCAGTTTTCTACCAAAATTTAATCTAGGTTGGTAAATGCATCAGTTTTGTCAATTTTTGCTTGTGTTGTGACTTTATGTATGGTGCCAAAATTTTTCAATTGGTTAAGTAAAGAACAGGAAAATACAGACATGACGTAAGGAAAGAAAACACATACAAAGAGGCTCTTATGTTTTAAAGATAGGATTATGCAAGGAATATGTCTGGTATTTGACAGGGTGTCCAGGACCACATATGAGCTGAGCTGGGAGTTACTGGCCAAAGACAAGTTCCAACTTAAAAAACTTCTTAGGCATTCACTAGCTCGTTATTCAGAGGCAATTCCTAATCCTGGAGCCAGTCCACTGGATAAGTGGAAATTGTTCTATGCAAAGAAATTCTGTGACGTCCTTGGAGCCCTAGTGAATGGCTTGGGCAATGCAATTAATGATAGCCCCTCTGTTCTGGAGCCAGCTTACCAAAGTTTATTGGGTAAAATGGATATCAGCTATGAAGTCCTTTCCAAAGTCACAAAGATGTTTCAGAAAAAAAAACTTCCATTCCAGAGAACTCATGTTAAAGCTATTGGCCAGGACTGAGATAGACTGCTATAAATTTTATTCCAGTCTCTTTGAGACACTGTTCTGTGAAATTTATGCAGGAAAATGCAGGACTCTCGCCATATTTGACCACTGTCATCACTGTAGCTTCTAATATTCTAATCTTGGTTTGCAGACTTATCTTCCTATTTTTCCAAACTTTTTTAACTGTGAAAAAAACACCCTGAGCCTTGGCTATTCTACTTTTGACATCTTCACTGCTCCAACCATCTTTACTAATAATACTACTAAGGTAAGTGAAGCTGTCCACCTGATCAATCTTTTCATTGCCCAACTTCACCTTTTCATCTTCACTTATTCCTAGCCTTACTGATATAGTCTTTTTAACATTAATTTTCAGACCTATTCTGGAACCTTGAACTCGCAAAACCTCTAAAAGTTCATTCATTTTGCTCACACTTTCATCTAGGATGCTTAAATCATCAGCATAATCTAAGTCCAGGAGACTTTTTCCTTCCCATTTGATTTCGTGGTCTCCATTGCCTTTCCTGTACTCCTTAAGACAAAGACCATCAAAATAATTCATATAAAGGGGTAGAACACAACCCTGCTTAACTTCTGATTCAATACAAAACCAGCTGCTTACCTAATTTCCTACCTTAACCGCAGCAGTGTTATTCTCGTATATAGCACTAATCACTTTTATTTATTTGTCTGGTATACCACACAAGGATAAAACATTTACTAAAGCTCTTCTATCAACAGAATCGATCGCTGGCTCATAATCTATAAAACTGAGGACCAAAGGTGTTTGAAAACTCAGGCAATTCTCAATTATTAACCTAAGATTGAAAATTAGGTCGACACATACTCTACCTTTTCTAAAACCGCACTGTTCTTCTCCTAAAACTTTGTCTACGGCATCTCTCAGTCTAAAAAGTATCATATTACTAAGTAATTTACTACGGTACCTACAGTGACCAGACTAATCCCTCGATAATTACCACACTCACTTTTATCACCTTTCTTATAAAGTGGCTTAATTAAAGTTTTCCTAAAATCGTTAGGTACTTCCCCTTTTTCAGAAATCATATTCATAATCTTTCCTCAGAGCCACCATATTTAAGAAACTCATTTACCACCCTTTCAGCACCTGGATTCTTATTATTTTTTAGTCCTTTTAGTACTGTTGCTAATTCCTCCTCGCAAAACAAATCTTCCTTCACATCCAAGGTATCACAAACCTTTTCAATTTCCTCTATATCTCTTCCTTCATCTCTAGCTCGGTTAAGCAAATTCTCAAAATTTTCGGCCCATCTCTCTTTAGTTTTTTCCTAATCGCTAATTGCGGCCCCATTCCTATCTTTAACTGGGCCAAGTCCGCATTGACTACTCCTCCCAATTTGTTAACATGCCTGTACGATATTTTACTATAATGCCGTCTGGCTGCATCTTCCAGATCTTCGGCAATTTTATCCATGGCCTTTACTCCCCACTTCCTTAGTTCATATTTTAATGTTTTCTCCACTTTCTTTACATTCCTTTTATTTTCATATGATCTATCAATAAGGTAATTCTTGTACAAGTCCTTTCTCCTTTCTATCAAATATAAAGCTTTTTCACTAATATTCTTAGCTGCAGTTCTAGCTTTCTTCCCTAAGACACCTTCAGCAACTTCACAAAATATTTTTCTAAAATTATTCCAACCATCTTCTACATTATTAAATTTTAAACTCGCAAGTTTAGTATTCAACTGTTCCTGGAAAGTTTCTCTCAAATTTTTGTCCTAGAGTCTACCAACATCATAACTTCCCAGAAGGTACTTACCCTTCCGATATTTCAGCTTTAAATTAACCCTTAACACTACTAGATGGTGATCTTTACTCTTAACATCAATAATGGCACTCCTATATACCCTAGTTTCTTGTATTGATCCTGTTAGTCTTCAGTTTACAATAACATAATCAATAAGGTTTGCTGTCTTACCATCACGTGAATACCATGTTAACTTATTAGCCATTTTATCACCAAACACCGTATAGGTTATAACTAGATTGTTATACCTACAAAATTGCAAAAGTCTGTATCCATTACTGTTTTCTTTTCCTACACCAAAACTTACCTAGGCTAGGGTACCATCTATCCCTATTTCTACCAACCTGGGCGTTAAAATCTCCCAGTAAAAACACTATATTTCTACCTGGAACCCTCCCTATTTGCTTCTGTAACTGTAAGTAAAATTCATCTTAGTCACTAGTATCTCCGTCAGTCGTTCCTACAGGGGCATATACTACTATGACTGATACTCTGAACTTTTTAGTCATAAAATGAGCAATTAGTATTCTATTATTGCCTTCCCAGCCTAAACAAGACTTAGCAGCTTCCTTATTCATCATGAGCCCTACTCCCTGACTATGTACCCCATCCTTCCTACCTGAGTAAACAAATTCTATATTACCTAATTTCATACTTCCTACCCCTGGGATATGAGTTTCTGAAACTCCTAATAAATCCAGTTCGAAGCTTCTGAATTCGTCAGTCAAAATGTCGATATGATAGTCATTGTTTAACGTCGTAAAACAAGTTCCAATTTTCATGTTCTTTAAATGATTGAAATTATTTTCGCCTCAGGAAAAGCAATGACCCCAGATACCAGTGCAGGACGGGGATCACATATCTTCTCAAGTCTACACCGATGTGCTTAAGCCGGCTTAGAACCGGACAGCAAGAAGTCCCTGGGACACCCATGAATGGGGGCTTTGTGCAATATTGATAATTTTGCAATATTGCAATTATTTTTGCCTCAGGAAAAGCAATGATCCCGGATACCAGTGGAGGACGGGGATCAGATGTCTTCTCAAGTCTACACCGAAGTGCTTAAGCCGGCTTAGAGCCGGACAGCAAGAAGTCCCTGGGACACCCATGAATGGGGGCTTTGTGCAATATTGATAATTTTAAATCAATTAGCTTCTCAGGATTTTATATTGATTGAAAACTCGTCCTCTTTGGGGTAAAGTCGTAGTTTGGTGCCGTAAACCACCTAGACTGTTACCCAACCACCACTGCTATTTTGGCGTCTGCCCCCCTGGAAAATTTTCTGCCGGCACCCTTGGAGCGGCCCCGTCCCCCCATGTTGAAAAACTCTAAGTAGTAGTGGTACTAGCAGTAGTAGATATAGTAGTATTGGTGATAGTAGTAGAAATAGTAGTATTATTTATAGTAGTAGTAGCAGTACTAGTAGTAGTGCTAGTTGTAGTAGTACTAGCATTAGTCGTAGTAGGAGTAGTAGCAATAGTAATAGTAGTAGTAGCAGCGTGCAAATATTGCTTTTTTTTATCAACCAATCACCCCCAGTAGATACCTATATATAACTCCGAACAGTACATAATTTATGCATGTTTTTATGGTTTTCTCAGTGAGAATGAAAAAACAGGAATTTTCTCACTTGGAAAAACAGGAATTTTCTCACATTTATGTATGTTTCCATGGATGTTTATGTGTGTTGTTCGATTTATTTGATGTTTTTCATGTTTGTCAAAATCAAATTATGGATGTTTTATGGGTTTTGTCAGTGAGAATTTGAAAAACAGGAACTTTCTCACATTTATGTATGTTTTTATGGATGGTTATGTGTGTTGTTCGATTTATTTGATGTTTTTCATGTCTGTTTTATGGATGATCCAGAAATAGTATTTGTTGTTGTGGATAAAATTGTTCAATGTTATGAGTTTCCCGGAAACAGTTAGATCACGTGTTTCCTTCTCAGCCAATCAGGGAGTCGGTTACATCCTACTTCTCAACCAATCAGGGGCCTGCGTACATATAGTTTTCCCCAATACAAAACAATTCGCCCGTGAGATTTCGTATATAACGGACATGCAATGTGATTAAATTATCAGAAAGTATTTTGACACAGTGTAAACAACTAAAATGGATAATATTGATGAATTAGAAGCCTTGGCAACTACAATTTACCATGTAAGTTCCGTTTTAGTACATTTTCAAATAAAATTATTTTCCTTGGACATCCTCCAGTATATTCAGCTAAAACGTTAATATATTCCTTTACCCCAAACCCCCCCCCCAAACCATAAAAACATCATTATAATCAATGGAAAACATAAAATATATTCTTTTTACCCTAACCCCCTCCCACCATTGTTTTACAATCCCAAATTCTCGCAAAAAGAAATAATTATCCATTCGTTAAATTTTGGCTTTTCTCAATTGTAATCTTTTCTCTAACTGAGACATCCATCGCTCTGTTGTTATTAGCTCGCTCTGATTTGACACAAGACTCCAATGTGAGGCCTATAATTAGCTCTGACCCTTTTTAAAGCATTTCCTGCTCATTAGCAGTTTAGTTTCCATAGATTTCACAGATTCAAAAGGACGCGACTAAAAACATGTTTTTATTTATTGGATAACTGAAAAAGAACCATAGCTTAGATCAATGCTTCGATGTTTTACTAAATATTTACATTTTTAATGTTTAGTATGCGGGGGGATTTTCTTCAAACAAACTATGCCGACTTTTGAATGGCTCAGTGAGCCGTACTTATCAGATTCAAAAAGATGAGATATCTTTTGGTGGGGGGAGGGGAACGGCTCAGTGAGCCGTAATTCTTCTTTCTCAGATTCAAAAAAAGGATGCAATTAGTATATTTCATGAAATTTTTTTACGTTGTGCTTTCTTTGCGATAAATACTTTTCTAAACAAAATTATGTTTAATAACTTTCCTTCTGGGAAAATGGGAAAATTAATTCAATGCTAACTTTTTTCTTCTCTTCTGTAAGGCAAATTATGAAGAATGTATTGCGGCCCCTCCACCTAAGAGAGCACGGTGTAATAATGCGACCCCAGTAAAGGCGACAGTTATGCAATATGGTCGCTGGCCGAAGCCCCCCAAACAAGTATTGCCTGCCCAAGTGCAGCCATCCATGCAAGCCCCTCTTAATCAAGTCTCAATGCTGCCTCGTCAAGTTGCAGCCTCGGCTGCACGAGCCCAGTATATCACTAGCCCAGCTGCGAAAGATAGTGATGGACATAATATTATCCATTTGAACCCCAGTCATACAGCAGGGCTTTCAGGACAAGATACAATGCCTGGTCCTTCGGATGCCCAAGCCCAGACAGATTATGCGAATGTAAGCATTTTTCCTGCCTATCTATTTCTTCCAATGTTTTTTTCTTTTTCAATCCCAATATAAACTTATCTCAGCGAGATATTAACCCCTCACCCCCCAACCATTGTTTTAAATTTCTCTCCCTCAGAGATATCTAAATATAATGTAATTTTTTGCATGTCAAAGAAACTGCTCTTTTCTAATCTTTGCTATCGCTTCGATATCTCATAAGCGAATATTTTTAGGTAATTTCTATTAATAATCACCGCCTTTGAAACTCAAAATGCTATTTTTTCTAATCTTTACTATTTTCTCTATTGCTAACACATATATTTTTAGATACCTTTGAAACACCGACTGCTCTTTTTCACCTAATTTTGAGAGAGATTATCCCATCTGTCACATATTGTCATTCCAATTTACACTGAATATTTCTATCGTGTCATGTTTTGCTCCTACATAGAATGTAGAACTCCAATTTCGTAAATGTTAATTTTACTGACAATGTGTTATCCGCTATTTAAGAAAACAGATAATTACGCAAAGGCCAATGAAACATTGATTGACTAAAACCACTAATGTAAAAAAAAGGATGAAAAGGAGATCCCAAAATTATTTATAACCTCGCGCGGAGAGCTTTATGTCAAAACATAGCGGTATAATGCCTAAGAAGTGAGGGGAAAGCGAATTAACAGTTCTCGAATTTAATTGTACTGTTTCCCAGAGAATACGCTTGGAAACAGAACAGACACGAGATTAAAAATAATCTAGGCTCATTTGGAGTCCTAGACAATCTGTACGGGAAGTAGGCGAAACGACTTATGATTTAACAATACGGTTTTTTGGGACATTATGTAAATGGCTGGGAGCCGCGGAGCCCGGAATGCGCCGGTGGGTCCGGGAAGCGCTGTGGGAAGCGCGGGGGGAAGCGCCGCGGGTCCAAGAAGCGCCACGGGTCAGGGAAGCGCCACAGGATGCGATGCGGGCCCGAAAAGCATCGCGGGACGCGAGGCGGTTCCCGAGAAGCGCCGCGGGAAGCGCTGCGAGAAGCATTGCGTGCCGCGAAAAAAAAAAAATTTTTTTTAACACTTTGAAAATAAACGAACAAATTGTCGCCTTCTATGTCATATCTTAGATTGTCGTTAAGTTGGAACTTTCAGTTGAATTAAACATATGTTATTAAGCAATAATAATCCAAATTTTAACAGTAGAGATGATTTGAACACTTTGAAAATAAGCTATTTTTTCATTTATAGGTTGTCCTGGTTCCATACTCGCCATTTCCCCCCTGCTTGTCAGTTGGAGAAGGAAAAGAAGATGTATCTTTGGAGTATCGTGAAAATGAAATGTCTAGGCAAGGTATCGTTAATGAAATACCTGAAAATTTCGATGATTTTTTAACTAATTTTTTTAATTTATATTATAGCACTTTTTACCTGGGTTGCTTCCCTTGTATTATTCATATTCCATGGAAGCTTTGGTTGTTTTCTCCACAGGAATTACCAGGGACTCCTCCAACCTCCGTTCCTCTCGCGACTCCACTTCGACCAACGGAAGTGGTGCATTTGCCCATTTTTACTGAACAGCGGGGAGGAGGGGATACTATACACGAGGGTGAGGGGGGTACACCATTCCCAGATTTTCAATTGACCAACAGAATTTTAAATGCAATAGTTGTTTACACTGCGACGTTTGGAGACCCTTTTAATACACTTATGGGGGGAAATTTGTTTTTGACCCCGTAGAAATTGTACACAACTATGTAGATAAAATTCGTGCACTTCTGGAGAATCAAATTCAGTTGTGGGGGAGGGAATCAAATAAGGTCTCCATTGTTCTAAAAGTGTTCTATTTAAATGAGGGGAAAAGTGAAGTTTATTATCATTATGTACAT
This sequence comes from Artemia sp. Qi Xiang Cuo, assembly GCF_049724085.1. Lineage (NCBI taxonomy): Eukaryota > Metazoa > Arthropoda > Branchiopoda > Anostraca > Artemiidae > Artemia > Artemia sp. Qi Xiang Cuo. The sequence continues at coordinate 11,161,610 of NC_142810.1, read as the reverse complement.
TCCGAGATGCGTTTGGTTTATTCGAATTTAGAAAATTTTGGGGGTGCTTTCATGGATTGGGTGGATCAAATTATAACGCATCTTGAGAACTTTAATGAAAATGGGAGTGGCTCTCTAGTTCTTTTTGTTGAAAATTTAAGTGTTAATATTTGTAAATTTAAGAAAGATTTTATTTTAAGAGGTGGGAGTGGACCAAGGGCAGTAGAATTAAAATATAATCCAGGTCTAGAGGGTTGTAAAGGTGTCCAGCGGATTTGTTTTGAAACAGATCAAAAGTGTTTCAGATATGCTTTCCTCATATCAGCATACGAGCCTCTTGCTCGGGACGCTACTAAGACAAATTTAGACAATTGGGCTATACATGGGAAGGACGGGTCCGATTTTCCCATTGTAGATTTCTCTTGCTTAGAAGGAAAATACCCAATAACGCTTAGATCCATTGACATTTTTGAAATGGCTAATACCCATTTAAATATCGGCGTTACTGTGGTACAATACGAAACAGAATTTAAAGATGGGACTCGCTTTAAAAAGAAGGGGGTAGTATTTCCTGTCAGGGGCCCGTCAGTTGAGTTGGTTAAACACTGGGTTTGGTTGTTTTACACACCACCTAGTCAACCGAATGCAATTGGCCATTTTAACCCAATCACTGACATTAGTAGGGTTCTAGGGGAGGGTAAAAAAGGACGAGGGGTACGTTTCTACAGTTCAACATCTCTCTCTCGATTTTGGACTGAACTAAAGGTGCAAAATCATATGAGGCATTGTAGCCGCCACGGCTACCAGACAGTGGAAACGGTTTCAGGGGATAGGGCAATTCTACGTTTTAAAAATTTCCAGAACACCCTTCTCCAGTGCGACAAAATATCTTTGGACTGTGAAGCTAAGCTGGTGGAGGTGAATGATCCTCAATTTCCAAATCGAGTCAAAGAACATCAGGCTATTGCAGTTTCCTATGCCCACGCACAAAGAGACAGTTCTAACACCATGCAGTTGTTAGAAATAGTTGAAACATTGGATGAGGCGCCCAAGTGCAGGGTCAATACACTGACTAAACTAATTTGCACGGCTAATGGCGCTATTTCTCGCTTTAGAAATACGCATTATCAAATGGTGTTGTCTGCAGAGGATCGTCTCGCGATTAAAAATCAAAAAATATGTTGGGTATGTAAGGGAGAGTTTGCAGAGGAGGGGGATAAGGGGGCTAAAGGGAAAAGAGGGGAGAGGGGGAAAGTCAGTGATCATAATCATTTGTGGCAGGAAATATCCTCGGGGGGTAGTAATTTTAGGGGGGTTGCGCATCAATCGTGTAATTTAAATGTTAGCCAGCAGTTTTTTATCCCTGTTTTTATTCACAGCTCTAATTATGACATAAAATTTATTTTACCGGCCCTGGCATGGATGCATAGGGAGGAAGGGGGAGTAGATTGTCCATGGGTAAATAGTTCATTTACCTATAACATAATTCCCAAATCTGCAGAGAAGTTATTGATTCTCGAACTGAAATGGCAGGCAGTTGATAATGGGCATACGTGTTGGAATAAAATCAGGTTTTTAGATTCCTTTAGTTTTTTTCCCAAGGCATTGAGTCAATTGATTCAAGTGCAAAAAAGCGACAATTTTGATAGCTTTCCCTTGCTTAAACAGCACTTTCCAGACAGTGAAATGTATGACCTGTTGACCTGCAAAGGTATATACGCAGACGACTATAACTGCTCGGACGCTCGCTTAAGCGAGGAGAAACTACCTCCAATTGAAGCTTTTCACAATTCACTGACCAACAGTGAATGCACAGCCGAGGAATATGAGTTTGCCAAGAAGGTGTGGTCCAAGGGGGATTGTAAAAATGGGTGGGATTATTGTAGACTGTACTTGGCCAGTGACGTTCTAACTCTGTTGGATATAGTCTGTAAGAACACAGACCAGATCTATTCAGAGTTCGGGTTAGATATAGGCTATTATTTTTCCACACCCCATTTAGTAATGGATTTAATTTTAAAAATTAGCAGCGAGGAAATAGGCCTAATCACGGACGTAGATCAGCACCTTTTTGTAGAGCGTTCAATGAGGGGTGGGTATGTTTTTCATGGGAACCGCATCTTATCAACAGATCCGAGCGGACAAAACAGCACCGGTGCAAAGTCAAATGCAGTGTTCTTGGACATGAACTCATTGTACCCCTCGGCAATGTCACACTACTCTTTGCCGTGTGGGAACTATCGATAGCTTGAGAATCCTTGCGATTTCCCCGATATTAACAACGTCGAGGACAATGGGCCACAAGGATGGTTCTTTGAAATTGACGATCACATTCCACTGGCGCTTCACGACTCTGTCAAAGATTTTGTTTTTCCCTGTATCAATCGGCCCGTGAGCAGGGACTCTCTGAGCCCCTACAATCGTTCATTGTTTGAGGATATGGGGATGCACTGGACTCCCTCCAAACAGAATCTGATTGCTGATTTGGACCCTAAGGAGAATATCGTTGTTCACCATGTTCTTTTGCACTGGATGGGGAGTAATGGTTTCAAGATTACCAAAATACACAGGGTCCTGCAGTTCAATCAGCGACCATATTTGAAAACGTTTATCGACACCTTTGTCGATAAACGCTCTAGGGCAAACTCAAAGGTGGAGAAGGAAATGTATAAGCTCATTCTAAATTCAGCGTTTGGCAAAATGTGTGAAAGCGTTCGTAATAGATCTCGCTGCGACGTCGTGACTGACCCTCTAGAGTGTGCACGAATTATTGCCGACCCCAATTTTACATCGTTCACGGGCACTAAGACTGGCATGGTTCTTCTACACAGGCCAAAGTGAAATGTGGTACTGAACAAGAATATAGCAGGCTGCAGTTCAGTACTTGAAATTTCAAAAAAGCTCATGTTGTCGTTCTTTTAAAATGTGTGCAAGGTTCAATGGCCACTGGAGGGGGAGGTTCAAGTTTACTATGGTGATAGAGATTCTCTGCTGTTAAAGGTAAATGAGACTGAAGATTTATTGGGTGATTTGCAAAAAGGGGAACACATCAGCTCGCGGATGGATTTCACCAACTGGAATCCATCTCTCTACCCCGAGCTGGTGAAACGTCAAGCCCCCAACCAACTATTAATGTTAAAACCAGAGACGGGGAGAGATTTGATATCCAGGGGGGTGTTCCCAGGCACAATAGTCTAGTGCATTGAAACTCATAGTGGGGAAGAAAAGAAGGCGTGTAAAGTGGTGCCTACACATTTTTTAAAGACCAATTCCAACATGAGTATGTACAGAGACTCTGTAGAAAGTAGCCTAGTGCCGAGAGCACAAGTGCTTGCAATTCGCTCTCTACAGTATAGAAATTATACTGTGAGAGTGGAAAAGAATGCAATGTCGTGTATATCCGACAAAGTCTATGTGCTCGAGAATGGTGTGACTGTCCTACCCCACGGCCACTACCGTATTTCAGACCGAGTTGAATGCATAGACTATCGCAATCAACTTGGTCTGGATAAATTAACCTAACCTGAACTAACCAACTAACCACCCCCAACCCGTTCATAAATTAAATGCTCCAACCTGTACATAAATTAACTAACCTGACTTACTCTAACCACCGTCCACCTCAACCGCCTCTAATCTGACAATCTAACCACCACTAACCCAACCACTACCCTGTAGCCGTGACCGGACAACTATTGTAGGTTTTTTTTTTCGCCCCGCGGTTCCCGGGGGGGAGGTCCCTTCCCGCGGCCGCCCAGGGGGGGGGTCCCGCCCGCGGCCGGCCGGCCTTCGGCCCCGTGGCCCTGGGGGGGGGGGATCCCACACCTTTAAATTCACTGTAATCAAGTTCAACTGTGCTACTAGTTCCCGTGTGTATATTTTGTTGTAAAAAAAGTGTTGTATAGAAAAGTGTTTTTTTTTGTAAATAAAAATTTTTAATTTGAAAATAAGTGCTTTAAAATATTGACAGAAAAGTGCTGATGATGGACAGAAAAGTGTTTTTTTATAGAGTGTTATCATTGCCGAGCAGTTCATGTTGAACAAATAGAGTTTTTATGTTGACCACCGGAGAAATTTTGTCAACTGCTCTTGTTGAACAAGTGTTATTATTATCGTTGCAGTTCATGTTGAACAAATATTTGTTTTCATGCAGTGCCGAAATAAATGCTGCCATGAAATATTGTTTTTTTTTGTTGTTCTTGAATAGATAGATCTATGGGAAAAATTACTACTTATTCATTGAGCACATATGATTTACAGTTAGTTGTAGTCCGACTGTTGTCCCCAACAGCAGCATGTATCAATTTAAAACACCCTTCAGATCGTTTCTGTGTGGTCCCTCAATGTCGGGGAAAACAACACTTTTAGCTAAAATAATTCAAAATTGCGATAAAATGTTTTTGGAGAAACCGAAAAAAATCTACTATTGCTATAGTATTTGGCAGGTGTCCTATGATAAAATAAAAGCGATTGCCACAACCATACCAATACAATTCATACGGGGACTTGATGTTTTCAATAGTATTGAATATTTTGAACAGTTCTCATAGGAAATGCTACAACTGTTCACCGTTCGCTCCCACCATGAACACATTTCCGTTACCCTAGTTTTACACAATCTGTTTCATCAGAGCAAATGTATGCGAACCCTTGCTTTGAATTGTACCGTCTATATTATCTATCGAGTTGTTCGTGATTCTAGCTCACTCATAACTCTCAATAAGCAGATATACCCCGGCGCCCCTAAATTTCTGTTGTCAGCAAACACTCAGGTGACTAGCAAGCCCTACGGCTTCATTTTGCTGGATCTTAATCAGAGCACGCCCGAGGATCTTCGTGTAGTCACCGACCTTTTCAACAATGAAATTACAGCATATCTTCCGGTGAACAGTAGAAAAGGCTATTAGTTGCCATTATGACACTGAAGAAACTACACGAACAACGGCATTTATTTTCCGTTTTAAGCACTTCAAAACCCTTGCATAGGAAGGCTATACGCAAAGAGGGTGTTGACAACGATTTCACTAACCTAATATCCGAAATTTTTTTAAATTTAACTGAGTGCAATGTTCAACTGCCAGAAGGTTTTAGACAACAGACACCGCAACATCGTTCCACGGTACGCGCCTTGGCTTGTAAAAACAAGGGGAAAAATTTTTAAAGAAAACGGCTCCTTCAAGCAGGCGGTAGCTTTTTCACACTTTTACTGCCAATAATTGCAGGACTTGTAAACAGTTTTCTCTAGTGAGAATGGCTAAACCCTATAAATTGACACCATTTGAACTTGTCCTCTCACCCGTCGAACTTTTTGAAGACAATCTAAGCAAATTCATTAACGATGAGAATATTGCCGATGACAAAAAACTGATTTTACTTCAAGATGCATTGCGACGTGTGGACAAACATAAACCTTATCGTGAGAGACCCGCCACTGATCCCTCTAAACAGGAAACATCTCAAGATTCAGCAGCACTGCAATCAAAGGAGAAGGAATTGAATTCAATTGTATTGAAAATTGGAAACCTATTGCCACTCACCTATCGTGAACAGAGTAAAAGAGTATTATCTGATCTCGTGCTGGAAACTGGCGATCAAGTTCAAGTCGAGAGCACAGGGAAACAAGTTATAATTCGAGGAAAAAGTTATAATCTAGTTGATTTAATTTGTGATATGGTAACGAATCGTAAAGGACTCTTATCCTTTGACAATAATCTATACACCTTTCTGTATGTATCAAACTTTCCCAAAAGTCTTATTGGCAATAAGCAAATTCTAAAGAAACTAAGAGAATATAGCCCTCCTCCTCCAACACCAACAACACCATCATTTAAAAAAGAAGAAGAAGAGTCGACATTTGAAACTATTATCGGCACCACTGATTTTCAAACATCTTTGGCTGCTAGTCAAAAGCGAAGACGACTTGATTCGCCCACCAGTTTGCAAAAGGGGAGTGGTCATTACGCTACAGGCCTGCGCACAAAATGGATGAAGTTCTGAAAGGTGTCTATGAAAATGTTGGTGAGGCGGGGAGTTTAAGTTCTCCCAAAACGCTTTCCAAAGTCTCCGGAATCACATTGAAAAATGCAAAAGAGTATCTAGAAAATGAACCGAGTTACACACTGCATCGAAATCACAGACTTCGCAGTAAACAATATCGACAAACTAAAGCCTTTTTCCCTCTGCATATAATGCAAATGGATCTTTTAACTTTAGATGCACTTCAACAACGTCACAATGCACCCTACAAATATATTCTGGTGGCAATCAGTATCTTTAGTCGCTATGCCTATGCCATTCAATTGCGATCAAAGAGAGGTGTTGAAGTTTCTCGAGGCATTGAAAGTATTCTTGAACAGGATTCATATAGAAAAATTCAATCGGATCGTGGCAGTGAATTTGTTAATCCCCATGTGCAAAACGTTCTTTTGAAATATAATTCAACACTTCATCATAGTCACAGTCCGATAAAGGCTGCATTGGCCGAACGATGAATAAGAACGATTTGTCTATTAATTTCAAGATATTGTACACTGAAAAAAACTTCGGCTTTTATTCATTATTTAGATAAAATCATGTTGATTTATAATCATCGATCCCATCAATCTCTGTCCAACTCATGTCCTCGGGATGTTCACTCCAACGAAAATAAATTTGATACTTTTATAAAGTAATACTCCAATGGTGAAAAAGAGAAAAAAAAATGTGAAGAAGAAATTCAATGCTGTTGATACCGTTCGAATTAATAGAACCAGCAATATTTTTGAAAAGGGGAATTATTTATGGAGCATGGAACTTTTTAAAGAGTCCAACATCCTGGACACCGAACCCACGACATATCGACTGCGAGACACCAAAGATGATGAGATTCTCGGTGGTTTTTATGAATATGAACTGCAGAAGGTTAGAAACACTAGTGAAATTTATCAAACTGAAAAGATATTAAAGAGATGCGCCTACAGGGATAAGAGACAGTTGCTTGTTCGCTGGCTAGGATATCACTAGGATTTTAATTTTTGGGTTGGTGTTTAAGATATTGGTAATGTCTAATGATTTTTGTGTTACTTTTATGTCCATCGTCTCGGATCCATTCTACAACGATTTGAATAAAACAAGTGATTTTTGGACGAAACTCTCCCCCACCATCAAATTCGACGGAAAGTATGAAGTGGCTCTTGTCGACTGTATTCTCAAAAATACCTATGACATCCTGAGAAAGGATCGTAAATATGAAATAAAAATTAGACCCTATGATTGGCCGCCGCCACCAAAAGGTGATCAAGAAAAAAATTAAAAAATCAATTGGATGAATTATCCATATATTGAATTACCCTACGAGGAACCCACCTGTATGAACGATTTATGTCGTTCCATTAACAAAAGAATTTCAACCCGTAAAAAAAGAGCTTTTCATTTTAACTATTCAAAGGAGGAGGCCAAGATCTACATTAGTTCACCTATTGCCAGTGAAAAGGTTATTCTCAATGATAATCTAAAGGATGTTCTTGGCTTTAATCTCAATATAATCAATGGTAAAAGTACCGGAAACACTAATTTCATTTTTGCTTACTACCCACCTGCCTTCTCCACAGACACTTGTATATTTCTATACGCTTCATTTGTGGAAACATCTCGGGTTGTTAACTCAAATGTTTCCCTCCTACGAGTTCTTGAACGAAAAACGAATCAAGAACATATTCAACACTACAATATAAAGCATCTTAAGTATATTCCCGTAAACACTTCCTATTTGGAACTCTGTCAGTTAACACTAAGAACCGAATTGGGTGATTCCATAGCAATTTCAAAAGGTTTGGCTGTGATTACATGCCATTTTCGACCCATCGTTCAAAAGCAAGATGCCTAATAAAAAAGTGGTATTCACTTGTCCTGATATTGACTGCTATATTACTACTCTTGGTCCAAGACCACAGGGAAATGGAATGGACTACTACAAAGGTCGCTTGTCAATGTCTGGTTACGGTCTTGGCAGTTAGTTTGCTAAGCTGTTTCGCTCTTCACTACCACTGGCTAGAAAATATCTTGTACCGGCTGCGACAGATTTTGCATCCTCTTTACTATACGATTGGGGCTCTGGCAAGGATTTTAAAAAAAGTGCTACGGAAAATCTTAGCTCCAGTGCGCGAACCCTTGGCGAGAGATTAAAACAGAAAGGTAAGTGCTTAAACAGGTCACGAAACAACGCAGCACTCATCTGTCTCTGCTCAGGTCGGACAAGAAAGACATAATCCCTCTTGTCAAAGAAAAGAAGGAAAAAGCCGACACGTAATGTAAACAGAAGCACCGGGAAGAATATTGTCAGATCGAAACTAGATTTCTTCTCCTAAAATGTCCTACCTACCGCATAAGGATTCTCAACCTTCAATCATCTCCTCATTGAATCTATTCATTTCAGAAAATGTCGATGTGAGTGCCAAGCATGGATACTATGAAGAACTTTATCCACAGCAATCCCTCACCGATAATACCCACTTTCAAATTTATTCTAATGAAGACTACTTTATGGACTTGTCATCGAAATTTATAGATTTGCAAATGAAAGTCCGAAAATCCGATAATACAATGCCGATTCGGGGCGATGGGATATCCTATGAAAATTGTATACTACATAATTTATTTCGTCAAATCAGTGTCTACATCAACGGCACGCTGGTGAGCACAAGCAATAATCTCTCAAATTATACAAGCTATATGCAATTCATGCTGATGACACCCAAGTCATACAAGGAATTAAGAGGCGCCTCCAATGGATATGAATATATTACTATTATTGATAGTACAGATGCACTTAAAAATGCTCCTTTTCCTTAAGTCCCATCCGTCCTTGAAGGTCGTCTTGGGGCCTCTTTCTTCGTAACGGCGTGGATGTGCCTTCTGTATGCTTCACGGTCTTTTGCTAGGCGAAGAAGGTCCGAGAGGCGGTGAGGTGCAAAGTTTTCCTTCCACCTTTTTGGGGGATGACCACGAGGACGAGAACCGTGAATTTGGCCTTCGAAGGTGATTTTCGGGAGACGGGACCAACTCATCCGTTGTACGTGACCGAGCCATTGAAGTTGCTGGAGCTGGATCTTCATGAGAATTGTTTGTTGTACTTTAAGGCGCTCGAGAAGTTCAAAATTTGAGATTCTATCAACGTAAGTGATCCCGCCGATGCGGCGGAGGCACTTAGTTTCAAATGCTGCAAATCGACGCTTGTCATTTACCTTCAGTGTCCATGTTTCACATGAGTAGATTGCGATGGGGATGATCAGGGTATCAAAAAGTCGTGTCTTAAGCCGCAGAGACAAATCCTTGCTTCGCCATATGGGCATACGGGCCTTGAAACTGGAACTCGTGAGGGCGAGACGTCTTTTGATGGACTGTTGTCGCTGGTGATCACACTACCGAGGTAAGGGAACTCGTCAACCCACTGGATACTCTCTCCATTAATTTTCAGGTCTGGCTTAACTGTATCCTTTGGCTTTCGTGAGCAGCACATAGCCTTTGTTTTTGATACATTTATGATCATTCCAAAAGAACTAGTGGCTTCGAAGACGTCGTTAAGAACGGCTTGTAGATCCTCGGGTGTTTCAGCCATTTCGTTGATATCGTCGGCGTAGGCTAGCTTATCTATCTGAACACCCCCTATATGTGCGCCACAAGTTGTCTCCACCAGGGATAAGACTGCTGTGAGGAAAAGGTTGAACAGCTCTGGAGACAAAAGGCATCCTTGAAGGACTCCTGCGGAAGTCTGGAAACTGTCAGTGAAACCTTCACTAGTCATCACACGACTCCCAAATTTTGAGTACATATCCTTGATAAGATCTACTAGGTTTCGTGGGATTCCGTAATGGAGAAGGATATGCCATAGGCCATTTCTCCAAATAAGGTCAAATGCTTGCCTAAAGTCGATGAAGAGTTGATACAGGCCGCGACCGAATTCCAGATATTTCTCTAAAATTTGGCGAACAGTGAAAATTTGATCAACGGTCGATCTCCCAGGGCAAAAACCGGCTTGGTATTCTTGGATGACTAAGGATGACACGGCTCTGATCTGTTGGAGTATAATTCGGGTGAAGATCTTGGCAGTTTGACTTGTTAGGCTAATAGGACGGTAATTATCACATATTGCCTTTGACCCCTTCTTGTGTAGTGGAACAATTGTGGCTTCGCACCAAGAAGTTGGGAAATGACTCTTTTGCCAGGCACCGGATACAATCTTGTGGAAAAGATCTATAAGTGGTTCAGACCGGACTTTCAGCAGTTCTGCCTATATCCCGTCCGGGCCAGGGGCCTTGTTAGTCTTCAGCGCTTGGATGGCATCTTCGACCTCAGAACGGAGAGGAGTTGGGCTGGGATCTGAGACAGTAACGGGCAAGAGGTCCAGGACAGCAGAGTTTGGAAAGATATCAGGATTAAGCTTTTCTTTGAAATGCTCCATCCATCTCGATCGGATACCTTCTGTACTTTGTATCTGAGAGCCATTTTTATCTAGCAGTGTACAAGAACTGAGGCTTTTCTTGCTTGTTAGCTCACGAACTCTCTTATACATGAAGTATGAATCGCCTCTCTTAAAATTAGCCTCACACTGTTCACATTTGTCTTTAATGTAGGTGCGATGGGCTCTACGGGTGGCTTTTTCTACAGCACGCTTCAACTGCTTATATCTGTCCCTGTTCTCTCTGTCTGACCTGTTATTGTGTTTTCGTTTCTCAGTATATAATAAAATAATTTCATTTGTTATCCAAGGCTTTTTATCACCCTTTTGGTTCCTAGGGCGGACATCGCTACTTTGCTGATGATCTTAGAGGAGTCTGTGACCAGTATATCGATATCCTCCTTAGATAGAGTTATAGGAATATCAGAAAGAAGGTCCGATATTTGAGTACACAGTTCATCGATGTAGGGTTTAAGGGTCTTTGAGAAGATGTGTGTTGAAACGAGCGGGTCTCTTATTCAGCTTTCAGGCGTATCTTTAGTGCAGACATGACCTGGGAATGGTCACTGTCGAAATCTCCACCTGCGAGGATGACAGTATCTAGCACAGACGATTCCCACTGCCTAGAGACGAGCTCGTAATCAATAAGATTACGGGTTTTTCCATCCGGCGAAGTCCATGTCGCCTTACGACGTTCTCTATGTTTGAAGAGAGTATTGGTAATGGCTAGATCACTGTCTCTGCAAAATTCAATGAGATGTTCTCCCCTCTTGTTAAGTCGTCCAAGGCCAAATTTACCCATAATATCTTCATTTCCAGTAGAAGCGTTACCAACAATAGCATTGAAGTCGCCAATGACAACAATAAGGTCTTTCTTAGGAACTGCGTCAATTAAGCTTTGCAGTTGAAGGTAGAAATTGTCAGACTCTTCATCTGGTTTGCTGCAGTCAGGAGCGTAGACTTGTATGATCGTGATGTTGATCGGGGATCCCTTCATTCGTATCATAATCAACCGTTCTGACACAGGCGTTACGGAAATCAGGGATCTTCGTGCCTTAGTCGACATTAAAAAGCCAACACCTTGGTGATGGGTGCCATCGGTTCTCCCAGACACTATCAGACTAGTGTTGCCGATCCTTTCTTCGCCGGTGCTAGGGAGATGTGTTTCTGAAAGTCCCACAATATCCCATTTATATCGGTTTAGTTCATTTAGGACAAGATCTATTTTGCCTTGTTTAGCAAGCGTCCTAACGTTCAGGGTTCCAACAGATAAAATAAATTTAGGAGAAAGCATAGCCTCTGGGTTTGGAGTTGTCAACACTGTTAAAGGGAGATTCTGGGTCGTCAGTTCGTCGGTTGTCCCGGACGCGGTAACTTCGTCGGTTGCCCCGGACGCGGTAACTTCGGCGGTTGCCCCGGACGCGGTAACTTCGTCGGTTGCCCCGGACGCGGTAGTATTGGTTCTCGTTCTTGATCGTTTGTACTTCATATTTTATAGGAAAAGAGGTTTCTTGGCTAATTTCAGGACGGCGGTAAGCCACTCCTCTCCATCCCTAGCAGGGGCTGGCTATATCTACTACCGATAATGCGCCCTTCTGGCGTCCTGCATCACCTGCAATTTTTCCATTGCTGGGAGAAGGTTTGTGACTGGCGGGACGTATCCATACGCCGGTGGGCCCTGCCCAGTGCACATCAGACGGTCCTTCCACCTCCTCCGCCTGAACTTATGGCCCCCAGACGTGGGTGCTCCAGCTATATTTCAAGACCCCCAGAGATCGGGTCCTCCCTTGGTCCGCGCCTCCCTACCGGGAGGTGCCCTGCATATCTACAGGACGTTCCCCTATCCGCCACCTGGGGACGCGCTGAGTGGCCTGGGAAAGGCCCCAATGAAACCTATTGGGAAATCACTCCCGAAGGCAGTGTTCTACTAGACTTGGCGCCATGAACACCAGTCAAATAATCAATGTATTTAATATGGACCCCTACATGTCCCAGTACAAATCCTATTGTCTGCCCTCGGACTTTCTTGGAAAAATTCAAAATGTCAACAATACCTTGATTATTGTTAATAGCAGTCCGTCAACAGTGCTGACGGGTAAGAGGTTGGTCATCTTTTAAACACTGAAGATAATTGAATTATTTAATCCTCTTGATCTATCATATAAATTCTACGTGTCAAACATTAGCTACTAGATTGATAGTAGTGGAGACTCATTTATTCAAAGTTAAAATAAAGTGTAGGATCTGGAAAGTAACTTTTTCATCTTTCCCGCGCTACTATATTTTGTAGTCCAATGTTGTAGCAATAGGTAAGAAAAATATCTCCACATTTATGCCGACATTCCTAGTATAAACTACTTTCTAGTGTAGAGAATTCCCTCTAAACTATATGGTATCTATTTCAGTGCCCTAAGAGTAAGGTTCTTAAAAAATGTTTGTGAATTTGTTTATTAATAAAATGCATATATATATATATACAACAATGTCTTTAAATCTTCACTTTAGATTTCTTCATCTTCGATGTATAGGCAACTGTCGTGAACCACTAATGCCGGTAAATCATTTGGATTCACTGTATATTGATCTTGATTGACTGCAAAGTCAGGGTCACATTTTCTACAGTACAATGTAACTTCGCTCTTGTCATATCTCTTTGTATAGTCAATGATACTATTTGCATTCATATTATGAAATTCACGAGTTTCAATCTGTCTATTTGAAGCAATATCACATACAATGTTTTCAAATGGTGAATCACATTCGGTAACTGCAAAATAAAAATCACTTTGTTTATAGTCATAGTAGGTGGTGTAATCACAACGATGACTTATAAACAAAATTTTCTTGTTACCCCAACATTTGAATCGTATACCAGATTCCTCTTCCCATAATAATTTAAATCAACTAAGATAACAATCTCGTAGAAATAAACTAAAATCACGTTTGGGATTCTTTCCAATCATAGCGGGGTAAGTATTCTCCCACTGATCACATTTATCATAGTGACAATTGGAGCACAGGTGCCCTCTAGGATGAGAGTCACACACCTCCTCAAGACATGAATTACATCCGTTAATTTGTACTGCATAGCATATATGTAATTTACAAGGATTACATAATTTACACTTTTCACTATAGCCATCAATAATTGTACAATTCTCACATTGATTCCAACTGCCAAGAGCGTACATACACAATGGACATATATAGAACATTTTTCGGTTTCCGATGTCAACTCACTCACAGCTAAAAAGAAACTGATCCTCTTCGTTCGATAAATTTAATGAGAGGGAAATGGGGGAGAGAGGAGTAGCTCTGTGACGTTACCTCTTTCGAATGATGGGGGAGCCATCTACATTGAATCCATTGGCAATATTTTCAAAAGTATATCCACAATATGATTCTGCTTTGTTCCAATTAATATATCAATAAATTGACTAAGCATTTGAGTCACATTTTAAAAGTTTCATACAATAGTCCAATGGGGGAGAATCACTCCTCATTATATTGTCAAGAGTTCCCTTACAAGATAATATCCTGCGTTGAAGATATAACTCGATAAAATCATAATCAAAAATCAAATTTTTTTCCATAAACAATAGATTTGATCTAATTCTCTCTTACTCAAATTTATTCATTTTTCAGTCCTTTCACTCCGACTGCTGACTCTAGACTGACCCTGATTCGTTATCCCTAACCAGAAAAGAAAGAGAACATTTTCGATTTCGAAACAATTTTATTGAATAATTACAACAACAACATCAATAATACAGAGCATGTACAATTAGTGATACTGTTTATTGTCTTCAATATGTTTCACCAATGCACTTAAAGCACAATGAAGTCTATTCACATGTGCTATATCAACTTTAGCGGGAAAACATAATTGATCCTCCATTTTAAGTTTGCTCAAGGATATCACATATCTTGCATATACTGCATCCCATTCCAGACAAAGACGTGATCCTTTCTTAATTTCCACCGCAATGCTTGATGCTCTTGTATTATTATCATCAACTCCACTATCAACTTCTAAGAGGTTAAACATTCCACTCATCGCCATCACAAATATATATCCAAATGAGTAAAGTCAAACTGTTCTTCTCACTCCTTGAATTCTATTCACAGACTAATAAACCTATAGCAAAAATCCTTTCTTTATATTCACTCCTTCGCTACTATGTATACAAGCCCTCTGATTGGCTGAGAAGGAAACATTTGATCTAACTGTTTCCGTGAAACTCATAACATTTGGCTTGAACAACAACATCAAATACTATTTCTGGATCATCCATAAAACAGACATGAAAAACATCAAATAAATCGAACAACACACATAACCATCCATAAAAACAAACATTAATGTGAGTAAGTTCCTGTTTTTCAAATTCTCACTGACAAAAACCATAAAACATCCATAATTTGATGTTGACAACCATGAAAAACATCAAATAAATCGACCAACACACATAACCATCCATGAAAACAGACATAAATGTGAGAAAGTTTCTGTTTTTTCATTCTCACTGACAACGAACCATAAAACAGACATGAATTGCTGTTGACATCCATGAAAAACATCAAATAAATTTACCAACACCCATAACCGTCCAAGAAAAAAACATCCATAAATGTGAGAAAATTCATGTTTCTTCAAGTGAGAAAATTCCTGTTTTTTCATTCTCACTGAGAAAACCATAAAAACATGCATAAATTATGTACTGTTCGGAGTTATATATAGGTATCTACTACCCCCCTCATCATTTATTAAAATTTCCAAATTAATATGCTAAGTAGTTTTTGGGGTACACCCTTTTGACAACCAAAATGCACATAATGTATTTTGATTTAGTTCAACATTGCCCTCAACATTCTCTGAAAGTTTAACCTAAATTAACTTTGTCTTTTTGGATACAAAAGGTTAAACCTGCCCATCTTTCTAAATAATCACATACTATATGTGAACAATGAGCGAATGGCATAACTTACGGCCCTCGGCTCGACGGCTGTATTTTTGGAGGGGGGGGGAGTTGAAACCTCCGTAAACAAAGTTACTGGAATTTTCAACTATGTTGAACAAAATGGCTATCTCGAAATTTTGATTGGCTATGTTTGGGGTATGGATTGGTGCTGGAGGGGGACTGGTTTCCCTCCAATCATTTTGGCTCTTAAAAGGGTTACTAGAAGTTTAAATTCCGAATCAAATTAGCTCCCTTTAAAAATTCTATAACACCTCATTTATACTAAGAGCCTTGGTGAAAAAGTAGATAAATAATATATTGTGTCCACATCTCTCTTTACTCAGGCAGCACGTAATGGGTGCAGTGTTAAATTATTAAAAGTATTTTTGACATTTAAATGTGTTCACATATTATTTACACTTTTTTTTTCTTTCTAGAGGATATCTGACAAATTTAATCATGGAAAGGATATTCAATTCAATAAGAGTGGTCTTATCAAATTTGTACCAGTGAATATCTTGAAATGGAGTAGAGTAACAATGCTAGGCAATCCGGATATAAACCACTGTTTATTTGACGCGGTTCGTGAAGGAGACCTAGAAAGAACAATTGAGTTGGTCAATTCTAACAACCTTGTTACGTTTACCAGATTAGTTACATTAGCTTGTAAACATAATCAGGTGAATATTTTAGAATACCTACTTAGTAGTAACAATGAAATTTGCAGAAATTCTCCTCTTAGCATAAGAGAAACTGCTATATTGCCAAGTGATGAGGATGAAACCAGCCATAATGCCTTCTATTATGCTATACGATCTGGTAATGTGGAACTTCTTGACACACTCATTAATAAATGGCCTGGCAATTACTTTGCTATTCATTTGAGAGAATTAGATGAAATTCTTTCTCGAACTTACGAAGAATTAAAATTTAAGAATGTTTTAATGTCAGACGAGATAGAAATTTTTGTTGAAAATAAGTTAATAGACCTCCGTTTTTTCTCCAATTCCTTTGAACAAGATAAGAATCCTAAAAGTACAAAAGAGCGGATTGAGTTACTACTTCAAAATATTAGTTTGTTAAGGGCGGAGTACTGTAACAGAAAAAAAAATAGATGGTAAGTTTATATTTATAGCAAAGTTTATTGCACAAAATATACATGTATTAAAGCGGCAGTTGAAATCTACCTACGATAGAGTGCCTTGGGAAGAAATAGAATTTTGTTTAATCAGTTTTGTTTCCTCTCACATAAAACGACAAGAAATTAATCTGTTCTGTAATGTCACATTGAATAAAAGTAAAATACTTAACCACCTAGAACATTTTGCTGATAAACTTAGAGAAGAAAAATATCATTTAGCATGTGCAGGGAAAGAAGTATTTACAAAACTCCCAAGCTTAACACGTGAGGACGATGTTGCTAAGATCGTTAGCAACTGTCCTCAATTCGGAGACCTTTATAGTGATTATCAACAAATTAGATATTCATTCTTTGAACAAAATAAGTGATTATATAAAATTAGCATAATCCGTTTCTCTTAAGCAATGGGAAGGGAAATTAATTATTGCAAGGGCCTTACAAGTTACTGGTGAACGTTTAAAAAATACTCTAGAATCTCCTAAGTTATCTTGGAGCACAAGCGAGCTTATTCTTCTGTCATTACCAAGGGACACAAGAAAAGTCATCATAGACTTACGTAATTCGTTATCGCATGCTGATTCGCTTTCAAGAAGAATAGAGATTGAGGAAAATACCAGTGACAATTATTTCGAGGGGATTCAAAATGATCTTAAAAGAATTGATGATGTAATTACTGATATTCTTCACAACTGTAAAATGCGAATGATTAGATTATTGCTAGATAGAATTAGCAGTTGTGAAATCCTGGACGACCTGAAAGAAGTTTCTGAAATGTTTAGTAACGTCGAGTTAAATGTAATGATTGGAGAGAGTTTAAAGTTTATGGAAGATAATAACCTTGAAAAACTCGTCCAAGAACTGAGAAATACTATAACTGACAAGACGAATTATGAAAAGCGACTGTTCGATGAAATTGATGGCATCATTAAACTTGCGAAAACCAAATCAACAAACACCAGAACTGACTCTTCTAGGGCGATTATACTATTGAAGAACTTATTTGTTAATTTGAACAAAATTATGATAGATCATAATGATATTGGAGGACTAAAGTCTTTTGCTAATGAAATACTACAGAATATTCCTTTCCAAATAGAGTCTCATAATCTTAAAGACATTTATCTACTATCCGTAAAAATCTGTCGTAGTGCTCTGTTAAGAACCCCAGAAGACAACAAAGGTGAAATAGAAAAATTTGTTTATCAGATTTGTTATGCTACCGACATTGGAACAAGTGACATTAAATGGGTTGAAGAATTTAGAAACAAGCTGAATGACAAAGCTTTATCTGTGAATAAATATAAACGAAGGGAGGCTTACAATATAACAGAAGAAAAATATAATAGCTTCCTTGAACTTAAGTTGTCTGAACTGAAAGATATTTTAAGGAGTAATGCATTATGTGGTAACTTAACAGAAAATCTCCCTTCCTACAGAAGGAATAAAAAGTTGCAAGCAGTTGTAGAAATGCTTCTTCTCGATATACTGTCTATTCTAAGTAGATCAGAGAATCATCTAGAAAACAGTTTATTTTTTTTAGATGAAAACACTCCTTTATTAACTGGAAAATGTTTGCGGAATCACTTAGCCCACTATAATGATATAATTGATATATTGTCATCTGATCCCTCAATAGCACTTATTTCGAACGCTAAAAAACTTATTACAGAAAATATAAGAAAAAGTAATATAAGAATTGGCAAGTTGGTAAAAGACAATCCTCCAAAACTGAAAAATAAATATGATCAAAACGTTACTATTATTACAAATCAGGAAAAAATGTTTGCTGCATTGAAAGAAGGAAAGCTGGAAGACTTAAAGAGCTGTCTTGGAAAAGGAGCAGATATTAATGGCAGAAGTATTAACTCATCGACAGCACTGCATTTCGCTGCTCATGGACCCAGCCTCGAGGCTATAAAATTTATCACTAGTCAAAAAATAGGCGTCAATATTAAAAATGTAAATGGACAAAGTGCACTTCATGTTGCTGCTGCACAGGGAAGGAAGAATATTGTAAAATTTATTTTAAGAGAAACAGAAGTAAATTTTGAGGATCCAGATAACAGCGGAAGAACAGCACTACATATTGTAGCTAAAAATGGTCACAAAGGTGTTGTTGAAGCTCTACTGAAACTAAATGCTAATACTAATATCACAGATGATGGTGGTAGTTCACCTTTACACCATGTAGTAGCAAACAATCATATTGATATTGTTAAGATTTTGCTGAAAAAGGAAACGAGTGTTGACAGTAACGAGACAATAGAAGGCTTGACATCATTGCATGTATCTGCTGGAAGGGGTCATTTGGGGTTAGTAGATTATTTAATTGAAAATAATGCAGATACTAATGCTAGAACTGGCAGAGATTGGACGCCATTACATTTAGCAACATTTAGGGGTCACCTAAAAGTAGTAAAGGCTTTAATTCAAAAGGAAGCAAATGTAAATGCGGTGGATATCCATAGGTGTACATCATTACATTATGCAGTAAAACATCATCATGAGCAGATAGTTGATACTCTCCTTGGGAATGGAGCTAACTTTAATGTTGTTGACAAAAATAACAGTACTCCTTTACACTATGCAGCAGAAGGGGGACATAAGGAAATTGTTAAGGCCTTACTAAAATATAATGCAGATGCTAGTATTGCCACTGTAAATGGTGCAACCCCTTTACACTTTGCAGTACAGAGTGGCCATGTAAAACTAGTTGCTGCTCTCCTTGAGTTTGGGGTTAATATTTGTGCTAAAGATAAATATAATGAAACGCCATTACACTATGCAGCATGGACTGGTCACAAGGAAATTGCCAAACTTTTGATAGAAAGAGGAGCAGAAATGAATGCTAAATCCATTCATAATATGACGCCATTAACCTTAGCAGCTTGGAATGGTCTACGAGATATTATTGAACTCTTGATAAAAAATAAAGCTGATGTTAGAGCTCAAAGCCTTGACGGTACAACAGCACTGCATTTGACTGCTAAGAACGGATCCAAAGATGTCATTGACCTTCTCTTACAAAATAAAGCTGAAGTCAATGCTAAAAATAATATTGGATTGACACCGTTACATGGAGCTGCTAGCAATGGCAATTTAGATGCCATTGTTCTCCTAATAGAAAATAAAGCTGAAGTAAACGCTAAAGCTACATTTGGAATTGCACCATTAGACGCGGCTATTTTAGAGGGCCATAAAGATACTGTTTACCTTTTAATAAAAAATAAGGCTGAAGTAAATAAGAATGTTTTTGGAGAGAATACAGAAAACACACCATTGCATTTCGCTGTTGAAGGAGGTCATAAGGAAATAGTTGAAATTCTGGTCGCAAATGGGGCTAATGTTAATATTATGTGTAACAACATAACACCATTGATCTCTGCTATTAAGAAGAACCACAAGGAGATTGTTGAAATTCTTATAGCAAATGGAGCTAGTGTTAATGCAGAGGGTGGTATGGGTGCTACACAGATATGGTTGAATAAAAGTAATATCATATATCCTGAAGATAATCCCGGTACTCCATTACACTTTGCTGCTCTAAGAAGTTACACAGAGATAATAAATATTCTGATAGCACGTGGAGCCAATGTTGATGCGATGACTATTGATGGTGCAACACCATTGTATTTGGCAGCACAATATGGTCATCAAGAAGCAACTAAAATTCTGATAGAGAACAATGCTAACATTAATGTTCTTAACAATGGAGGAGGTACTCCACTTCATATAGCCGCAGCAACTGGTCAAACGAATGTTGTTAGAGTCTTACTAAGCAAAGGAGCAAAAATTACCATCAAGAACAATGAGGGGTTAACACCTTTAGAATTGGCAGTTTTATACGGCCATTTGGAAGTGGTGAAAATGCTACTGCAGCATGATGAAATAGATATAAATGCTAAAGGCAAGGACGAATGGACAGTACTGCATATTGCTTCAAATAAAAACAACTTAGAAATTGTAAGATATCTTGTTGGTGAAGGGTCAAATATCAATGCTAAAACTAAACCTGGCCCAAAACCTATACACATTGCTGCTAAAAAAGGCCATATAGATATCGTAGAATTTTTTTTTAGCAAGGGATTAGATATTGACGTCTCTGGAGCAGGTAATCAAACATTATTGTACTGTGCTGTAGAATTAAATAAATTAGAAGCTGTTGAGTATTTGATAGCAAAAGGTGCTGACGTCAACGCGAACGATGTTTTTGACATAAGTCCTCTACATGCAGCTGCTCTTTTCGGTTATAAAGATATTATTGAAGTATTAATCAAAAATGGTGCAAGCTATAGCAGTGTTAATAAGTTTTATAGAAAACCTATAGAAGAGACTAAGAACAGAGATGTTATCAATTTACTAGCATCAACTGAAGAGTTAATTAAATATGTAAAGCGTAACAAATGTTCGAAGGTTGAGAATTGCATCAAAGCTGGAGCTATCGTGGACGTAAAAAATATTGACGGTTGGACATCATTGCATTATGCTGCATGGAAAGGCTATGTGGGAATTGTCAAAATCCTTTTACAGAACAAGGCTAATCCCAATGTGATTGGTAGCGGGAAATCCACTCCTTTACATTATGCAGCCAAGTTCTCACATTTAGAAATAGTAAAAGCCTTATTGTCTCATGGTGCAGTATATAATGCTGTTTGTGACAGCGGCAAAACACCCTCAGACTTCTCTGTTGATAGAGATATAACTAGGTTATTTAAATTAATAAGTGAATCATTTAAAAAAATTCAAGATTGTAACCCTGAAGCTATCAAAAAACTATATAGGATAAAGGATATTAATACAGTGAAGGCAGTAATGAGTGCTCGTAATAGAGATAACCAAACATTAGTAGTTACTGCAGTACAAAGTAACTTTCCCAAAGTCCAACAGTTGAAGCAGATATTTCAAGAGGAAGTATCTGTTCAGATTGAAACAGCTTCAATGCTCCTTCATCAAGGTAGTTTCCAAGAAGCCTTAAATATTTTTAAAAGTGTATTTGAAAGAAGAAAAGAGATTCTAGGACCAGACAATCCTGGTACTTTAGATATTCAGATATTAATTGCAATTGTGCTTAATAAACAAGAAATGTACCAAGAAGCATTAAATGTTCTTGAAGATGTTGTTCAGAAACAAATTGAAATGCTTGGTTTGAATAACATTGACACTTTAAGTACAAGAAGCCTCATCGCCTTGGTTTTACATGGACAGGGAAAAAATAAAAAAGCCTTTGATACTTTTCAAGAAGTCTATCAGAAACAAAAAGAGATACTAGGTTTAAATCATTCAGACACCTTAGCTACTCAGTTCGACATGGCACGTGTATTATATGAACTAGGAATGTATGAAGAAGCGATGATTTCTAGTATGACAGTTTTTGAAAGATGGAATGAAACCTTAGGCTCAGATGATCCTCTCACCCTTGAGGCCAATTATAATATAGCAAGGGTACTATGTAAACAAGCTAATTGGGAAGAGGCCTTAAAAATCTTTAAAGAGTTTTTTGAAAAAATAAAAAATATTCTAGGTGTTAATCATGTTGACATCTTGGCAGCGTTACATAACATTGCTGAAATACTCTCTAAACAGATGAAATACCGTGAAGCCTTGAATACTTACCATGAATTCTTAAGTTTACAAAAAAAGGTTTTACCAAAAAATCATCCAGATACTTTGAAGACTCAGTACTGCATAGGAAATATACTTTTTGATCAAGGCAAATGGACCAGCGCGCTTAAAGTCTACAGAGAATGTTTTGACGAAATCAAAACTGTATTTGGACCAACTCACCCTAACACTTTAGATATTTTGAAAAAGTTTGAGATTCTAGATTGAGGCTAGAAGGTAAGAAGCATTAGGAGTTCTCCAGTATCTGCAGAAAGAAATAAAAATTCCCGATAGTAAAAGGATATTGATAGTGATAGTGATAAGGATAGTGATAAGGATATCGATAGTGATAAGGATATTGATGGAAAAATGTTGTTGCTTTACGCTGTTCACTGTGGAGACATAGATATTGTGATTATCTTACTAAAAAAATGAAGCTAATGTTCATCAAGTTATTAATAAAGGCTATACACCTTTGCACACTGCTATTTATAAATGTTAAAAATAAATTGTTGATGTTTTGTTGGAGAATATCAGTCGTGACAAATTAAATTACTTTGTTAATGCTAAAACTACTCTTAGTGGTACTACATCACTTCATATTGCAGCTAAAAAATAGCTGCTTGGAAGTTGTAAAATCTTCATTAAACCATGGTGCAACTTATAATATTGAGAACAAAGAAGGTAAACTACCTATTGATCTTTCTAAGGATAAAAAAGCTACTAGGGTGTTGAATAAAATTGATGAGCTGTTTAATGATATAAAAAGGGTAATACTGAATCGATCAGCAAGCTTGGAGCAGTAAAACCTAATGAGGTCTTAGCTATAACAGATGCTCGTAATAATCAACTAGCTTTATTGCTAGTTGGTATAACTAATGGACAAAAGAGTCAAAAGAAATTCAAAAAGACTCTTGGAATAATTTACCGCCAGAAGTTGTTGACAAATTGAAATATCAATATAGAGTGGAGTTGAATTTTGGAAACTGAATAATACTACCAGGAACTTTTTGCCCAGCCTTGGTTAATGGTATATTCTATTTAAATACTGGAGATCAGTTGAATCGTTTAAGAATATGTTGGTTGATAGCCAGTTTTACACAAGTGCCTTTTCAGTTTAGACCTTTGTGTTGCCTTTCATTTTATTATATATTGTATTAGTACGACAAGCTTGTTAGCTTACCGTTATGTGGATTAATAAATAAATAAATAAATAAATGAAAAAAAGGAAAAAAGACAAATTGAAATATCAATATAGAGTGGAGTTGAATTTTGGAAACTGAATAATACTACCAGGAACTTTTTGCCCAGCCTTGGTTAATGGTATATTCTATTTAAATACTGGAGATAGTAATCGTAAAAGTCTACTTCATATTTTATTTCCCATCAAATTTAATATATTTAAAAAATTTGAACATCTTCTTACAAAACAAACAAAAAAATTTAAACCAACAAACAAAACTGAGGGAACTATGCCTCTAATAAGGACGACGATGCTAACACTCATAACAAACAACTGAATTTTGCTAAAGCTACGTCAGCAATGTGATTTATTCGTCAGAAAAGACAATTGGGAAACCTGTCATGTTATTTTATGATCATCTATGAAATTGATCATATTGCTGATCCAAAAATATTTTGAAAACCGAAAAATGCCCACGGTCACGCGTGTTTTTTATATTAGTTAATATCATCGAAAATAGAGCGATGCCGATTATATGAATTAAAAACTAATGGGCCTAAAGATAGGCACTGTCTTAGCAGAGAATGAAAATATGAGTGTTTCTGTGGGTCAATTGAGATGGCAGCAGCTTTAGAGCAGGATAATGGTATCTGCTATTTAGTCTATGCTTTTATAATTATAAATACCTTTAACTAAGTCGTGACATTAAATAAAATCGTGCAAGTTTGCTAATTGTAATCTAAATTTTGATCAGTGGATTCTTTTGTCACATTTGCTAGAGCAGACATTAGCCAAATTTTCATCATTTACCTTGTTTATACTAGCTTGTTTAATCCACATTTAGGAATGGTTTTTAGACAAGTTTTTTTTATATATATATATATATATATATATATATATATATATATATATATATATATATATATATATATATATATATATATATATATATATATATATATGAACATGTGATATTAAGTTAAGCTTAATGATATTAAGTGCTCTTCACAGTTTTTATACATATTGTGTCTTTAATACTCTTTATATACCTGTGCTTTCTGGCCAGAAAACGTAATTTGGCCAGTTGGCGGAATTGCGTGCTTTTGAACCAGCTACTAAACCGGTGCTTTATTTGCCACATTTAGGGTAGGGATGTTTTTTTTGTTTTCTTATGGGCGATTATAAATAACTTTATTCCAATTGTTAGACACAAAAATTAGTGTAAGTATGTTAAAAGTAATCTAAATTTTGATAGGAGAATTGTTTTGTCACATTTGCTAGAGTGAAAGTAAACAATTAAAGTTTATTCACATTTCCAGCACTTGCCTTTTTTAAAGTAGCTTGTTTAATCCACATTTAGAAACACGTGTCGGGCAATTTCTTTCATTTGTTTTTTTTGCATGTGAGGATGTGATATTTAAGTGCTCTTCACAGTTTTTTTTACATATTGTATCATTGATATTGTTTGTATACCTGTGCTTTTTTGGTCAAAAAACGCAATTTGGCCAATTGGCAAAATTATGTGCTTTTGAAACAGCGTTTTTTTTTTATGGGCTATTATAAATAACTTTATCGAAGTCTGTGAATCCTAATTTTAATTTTGATTGGAAAATTTTTCTGTCGCATTTGCCAGAGTAAAAGTAGAAAAAAGTTTAGTCACATTTCCAGCATTTGCTTTTTTACATCAGCTCGTTTAATCAACACTTGGAAATGTTTTTTTCATGTGAACGTGTGATGTTTACGTGCTCTTCAAACTTTTAATTGCTTTCCAGTTGGTTTTTCGTGCATATTGTATCTTTGATATTGTTTATATACCGTGATTTTCTGATATTTTTACCCTTTGCTGTTTTTACTGTTTGCTTTTCTTTTTTTGCTTTTTTTATTTTACTATTTTTTTTGTATTTAATCTTACTAGTTTTGCCACTTTTACACGTTTTATTCTAATAATCTGGCTTTTCACTTATTTGAGCATGTATTTCTTGTAATTATCAATATACTGTTTTGTAATATCTAATGGTATAATGACTGTAATCTGTCAATTAAACTCTCAAGTAATGTTTGGCTCTTTTTGGGAGAATCATATTTTTAGGCTGTATAGTATTAACTAATTAATTTATTTTATAACACATCAAAAATACAAGGCATGGCAATTGAGTATAATAAAAAGGTAACGAAAAAAAAACACATACAAAAACAGGAACAAATACGCACAAATTGAAACACGAATAAACCAAATATTTCGAAAAAGTGAGCCTCTCCAAGGGTGGTAAACCTCTTTAAATGAATAATAAAAATAAATAAAAAGTTGCTGTTATTTTTAAGTTTTAATGTCGCTCCTTCCTTTCAGCTAAAAAAAACTTGTTTTTTAAATAATTTCTGAACGTTTTCAACTAATGCAGGTTCGATTTGGGCTCACCGTGTATGAAAATCAAAACACAATTTGCATATTAGTTTTGGCAGATTTATTCCGGCTATGAAGGGTCGCCCCTCTTCAATACCTTGCTCTTTACGCTAAAGCTGTTAGCACTTTGAAAAAAACTTTCTATTCTAATTAAACAGCCCCTGTGCTTCAATTTTAGTAAATAGTCAAACTTTAGCGTAGAGAATAAGGTATTGAGGAGGGGGCAACCCTTCATATATGGCATAATGTTTGTTCGTTTTTCAAATTATGTCGGTAAATCTGGCTTACCCTCTATAAAATATACCCCTCCCCCTCACGGAACTTCTCCGTGGAAATTCCATCCAAAGTAAAGTGCACCCCCTCCCTTCCCCGTCAAATTCCCTCAAGACAGTTCCTTCCTCGCTTAGAATCCCCCCTCTACGTAAAATTGCTGGTGGATGATTCACCCTGAAAAATTCTCCTTAGCATTTTCTACCGTGAGAATTTTATGAGTTCTGAATTTCAAGGATTGTTGGCCCTGTACCATTTGTGACAGTGTTACTTCTGTCATTAAGGATTTAATCTGTATTATTGGTGATTGCACCAACTACGCCGTTATGGAATTGCTCTACTTCTGCCGCTTAGTTTTTACCTTAAGCCGCTGAGTTGATATAAACTTGTGCCGCTAAAGATTGCGCCATTCGTAATAGGGGGAAAGGAATGAGTATAATGAAGGGGTATAAAAATGACCGCGGCACTCCCGTTTAGAGAAAATAAATAGATTAAGTAATACGTTTGAATGTTCATTTGAGGTGATTAATTAGGCTGGGGAACCGTTAATCCAGGAGCGCAATCATATTTCGTAGGGTTATCAAATTTCCTGGGAGCTTTTCAAATGGTGACATTTGAACTAGTTATCTACTATGCGGTGAGATACAGGCATATAATAAGAACCAACACAAAATAGAAAAGTATTGGATTTATTGAAACTTACATTTCAGGTATGCAACAATGTATCTGTATGAGCAAGGCTTCACTTCACATTGACGACAATAGAGGCAAAGTTAATCATAATAATAATAATAATCCCGCGAAAAACACTTTTCATCACTACACATTTGCAGTCCTGATTCTACGTCCTATGAGCTATTTCACAAATGGCCCAACTCCTGTGGAGGCCCGCCAATTTGTAATTATGTTTAACAATTAAACTCAGTATGCTAACAGTTTGCCCAATAATATGTTTTTAATATTCTTATTATTAAACATTTATATTTATAAGATAACTCGAAAATTTCAATGAACTTTGCCTATCGTGATTTTTTATTGACGAGCGTTTTTACAAAACTCAAAACTCTCTGCTTTTATTTGTGTCCTAATTCTTTTTATTTTAGCGACCGATAGATTTTCCACACTTCATATTTGTAAAACAAAATGTCTGGGATGCTGCGAGATATTTATATCAGAAGTATCCTTAGAAGGAAAGAATTTTATTTTTTATATTCTAAATATATCACATATTACTCACGGTACATATTACCCTTCCCATTATTTAATGAAGTCTCGTCATTAGGATTTGCTTGCCCTTGGGTTTTTGAAATATAAGCGGTTTATTTACTATTTGTCCTACATAATTTTAATTGACATTGTATTATTTTATACTTTTATTTAAGCTTAATCAGGAGTGCTTAAAAATTTTCTTTATTAATTTTCTTATTGTTTTATATATCCCTTTCTAAAGTTCCTCTACCGGACTAAGACTATCTATGGTTATAGCCTAACTACTATACTAAAGATTTTTTTCTACTTCTAACACTCATAGCTTCTACACTTTCAACCTTTTAAACATTATCATGGGAAATATTTTATGTGGTTGGGGCTATACTACTACTATTTTAAGATATGTGTAATGTAATAATAATCATATTAATTGAAATTTGCAAGTCGTTATCTAATGCCATTTATTGGATTATTATACTTTCTATCTACGGTAAATTAATGGAATAATACTGTAATACTAAACATAACTCTATCTAATCAATTAGCAATACATGTATATATGAACGATTTAAAAAAAAAAACTATGCCACCACTTTCACTGGTAAATTTCGAAATGCTTTCACTGGGTCTGTTCGTTATGTAATATTAAAGATAAGATATCGAAATTGTTAATTTATCAAAACTGTTAAAATGTCACACCTACTTCACCACCTTACGTGTCTCTTAGCGTACTCACTCCTTATGTTGTAAATTATGTTCTTCACTCTTTTCGTCTTATGCAGAAAATTTAAAAACACTTACAATATAGTTGCTTCACAGAATAGTTCAAGCATGGCTGTGTTCATCTTTGACGAGGGGTTTTCATTAATTTGTCAAGTGGGAAATGTTACATCCAGGTACAGCTGTGCGGAAGTTTGATATCAGAGTTCATTCACACCTGCTGTCTTTGGCTAGTCTATGAGGTGCTCTATGGTTAAGGGGTTGAGCACTGAGATCGCGTTGTTGCTAGATGTGTTAACTTTCTTCTTGGCATTTCATTCATTGGTTATTTTAAAGCACATAGAGAATGCATTTCTCGTATACAATTGTTCTTTTGTGCTCTTAGAGATTATATTTCTCGAATAAGATTGTTCGTGCATGGCTCTTATCAATGGATTTTGTGGTTATTCCTTGGTTAATCACAGGGGAATTGATGTTTGTATTTTCAATGGGTCGACATCAAATTTTAGTGTCTCCTTCAACATATCGTCTTAACTTGTGGGAGGAGTATATTGTCACTCAGGGATTAGTCACTGGGGTTAGTTTCGGTTTCTTTAATTCAGTGGCTTGTTTACGGGTCAATTTTTCAGAAATTATCTCGTAACATTTACGGGATAACAGATATAGGAACTTTACGACCATTTGATAGATGTGATAGGATGGATCCCAAGAAATGGTCGAAAGGGATTCAACGCATCAATCTGCGACACGTAAATAATTTGGGTTCATCAAATATCATAACTATACAGTTATATGGTGCATGGCTCCATAAGGATTATCAAGGGTGATATTTATGTACTTATATCTTGTACTGGTCGAAGGGGTTCTCAGGATTGATATGTTTATATAGTTTGACAATGCACTTGATACTGAGATTTATTACATAGTGTTACCTGATACATAATATGGTTTGTGATCGAGGAACAACAATCAGAAAGGTAATTGTAATTGTTATCATAGTTTCGATGTCTTTAATTTATGTTGAGTACTTTTCGTTTGCTGAAGAATGATGAAGATAGGTCTTACTGGACTGTACCTACGCTGTACTACGTATTGAGGTGAATGTAGTCCAATAAGTTATTCGATTTCCTGTACTAAAAAAAAAACGGGGCGTAATTACACATTCTTTAAAACGAGTAGTCACAATACGTAATAAGCAGTAAGATTGGGTACACTTAATGGTGAATGTTCTGCTACAAGAAAAATTAAACAAATACACTAATATTATTGCACATACATTGATTTTAATAAAACGACATTATTATCACGTTAGTTCAAATATATAGAATCTCAATTGGGAACTCTAAAACGTAGAAATTTCTTATAAGTTGTTATAGAATAACGACGATATAAGAGATTAATTCCTTTAACTTTAAGTAAGGTCTCTTATTATGCTCCTTAGTATACGCTTTTACACACACTTTATTTTAATTTCTTTCAACACTTGTTTAATCCTATATTAGATTTAAAATAACTATTTAAACAGAAGTTACTATACATCTTTTGGTTTGAGGTCTCATTTTACAACATAGTTCAAGCCTTTATTGTTCACGCATATCCGTGCTGTATAATAAACGCACGTTGCAGCGTCATAACTGCACGTTTTTACTTAAGAGACGCTTACAATGAGGGAACCAGACACAGCAAGGATGAGTGAAGACCTCTATACCCACTTGTTTTCTGATGTCACCCCTTTTTCTTCGCTTAGACGTTCTCATGGGGTTTCGGGTTTAACTTCTGCATTTCAGCCATTTCACCGTTCTCTTCTTCTGGGTTTGGCCTTCTTAGTCTCAAAATTCTTCCATAATTAAGTCAGTAAGGTTCTCATAGTCAAATAAATCGCGAATACGAAACATACGGTCAGTAGTATGTTCCACCAGAAATTGGTTGAGAATAATTCGTATCTATTATGAACAATTCTGAACAATTCAATCCTGTTGAAAATTTACCCCGAACAGTTACCCTTAACACCTCTACGCGTGAAAGTGAATTAGTAAAGAAACAGCAAAACATAAAAAGAAATTTGGTATAGGAATTCTGGCAAATTCCCCCAGTAAACAAATTCCCCTGAAAAGTTCACCCCCTGGAAAATTTCCTCTCCATGGAAAATTCTCCCCGTGCAGTTATCCCCCTCCCCCCCCCCCAAAAAAAAATTGTCCTCCCCTCCCCTGCCGGACAATGTATGCATATTTCCCAACATACTAATATTATACAAATACTTTACTTAAACAATGGGCAAATTTTATAACTTAAGAATTTTTCCCCAGGTTTTTTTTAGGGGGGAAGGTCTTGTTGTCTCCAAAGACATAGTTGTTAGGCCTTTCAACCCTGTTGAACAAAATAGCAATATCACAATTTTGATTGAAGAATTTTGGGAGAAAAGTGGCATGGGAGGGGGCCTATTATTATTATTCATTATTATTGTTCATTATTATGCATTGTTATTATTATTATTCATTAGTACCTTTTATACTTCTGTTTGCTATGATTGTTAATTTAATTTTTGTTCGTTTTGGGTTTCATTTATACTTCAAAAGCAAAATATTTGCTTTTGTTTTAAGCTTGATTTGCATTCTCAATTTAAGCTTTTCTTTTTTTAAGATTTATTTATTATATTAATACTTGTTTTATATCTGCTTGTTTAATTTCTGTTTGTTTTGGGCTTAATTCATTCTTTAATTGTAATTTCTGGTCGTTTCGAGTAATTGGATGTGTCTGGGAAAATGGTGGGCGTCAGAGGGGCGTTATTCTTTCTCCAATCACTTTCAACTATTCAAAAAGGCAATAGCCCTTTCATGTTCCAATCAAATGAGCCCTTTTGAAGTTTTTACGACAACACTTTCAATAAAAACCTTATATTCTCCCAGGGGATAACTTACAACCCTCGCCCTGAGGGATGGGGGGGGGGTTGTCATCCTTGTTACTGTTTTTTTATTTTTTTTACTCTATTTTTTACAATAAATTTGTCAATATGCTCAATTATTGGCACCTTTGTCACATTGGCCCCTCCCCAAGATTTTGCTCATTGGCGCCCTTGTCACAACGCGCCTCCCCTAAGATTTGCTCTATATTCACGCCTGTCTATACAACGGAAAATTTATAGCTATGATAAAAATTCTGAAGTGAGTCTGTAGTCCTAATACTAACAAGATTGGTTCACTTTGAGCTTGACCACAAAATAATCACAAAGCATCTTTTGAGATAGAAAATGACAGTCAATCATGGAACTGAGCTCATTGCGCAGAATTAATACCAAATTAAACAAAAACAGAAACAATCCTAAAATACCTTTACTGTATCAAAGCTCCTATATTGTTTTGTGTTTGGAGTAAATTGCTAGTTTCTTATAATGCTACAAACAGGGAAATATCACCAGTTGGTTTATTTGCACTAACTTTTCGATGTATTTTAAATAGGCTGTGATGTAATAATTTTTGTTCATTTTAAGTTTAAAGTTCAATCTTTACTTCCCCGAGAAAAACTTTGTTTTTAAAATTAATACAATTTGCTAAGCAATTTAAATGTTCTTTACCCAAATATTCGCTTCACAAGCACATAAGAATCAGACTGATGAAATACAGATTAAGACCTTTCTTATATATGCTTATACTTCAAAAAACTTGACATTCAAATGTAATTTCTGACGAGTTTTTTAGGAAATAGGATTCGAGATAATCAGTTAAATAAACTTACAACACGGAAGCTGATGAAAGGAATTAATAATGTATGTCATCAAAGTTTTCAATATTACCCCTAGTTTTTAATAGGTCAAAAGGAATATTATAGTTTGATAATAGGTCATATTATCAAACTTTACAAATTGGACATTATTTCGTGAAATAGGGAACAGTAAATTTAAAAAAGAAAATTGGGTGTTTGTCAATTCAGAGTGCCAAAATTTATCAAACAGTTCGTGGTAACGAACTGTAAGTAAGGAGCGACCCGGCTCAATGGTAACCGAAACTCTAGAAAACGGGTTTTTGATACCAATAGATATATCAAAAGAATCAGATTTCAATGCTGATTTCAAATATATAACTTTCATCAAGTTTAGTGCTACTCATCAAAAGTTACGCGCCTAAGAAAATTTGGCTGATTTTCAAAAAAAGCGGGAAAGACCCCCCTAAAAGTTATAAAACCTTAATTGAAATCACACCATCACATTCAGCATATCAGAGAACCCTACTGTAGAGGTTTCAAGCTCCTATCTACAAAAATGTGGAATTTTGCATTTTTTGCCGGAAGAAAGATCACGGATGCGTGTTTATTTGTTTTTTTTTTCCAGGGGTGATCTTAACGAACAAGTAGTCCTAGAATATCGTGAGAGAGCTCATTGAAATGGAAATTAAAAGTTCTAGTGTCCTTTTTAAGTGACCAAAAAAATGGAGGGCAACTAGGCTCCCTCCCACGCTTATTTTTTTCCAAAAGTCACCCAATCAAAATTTTAAGATAGCCATTTTGTTCAGCATGGTCGAAAATATGAAAAATAAGTCTTTTAGGGTGACTTAATCCCCCGAAGTTCCCAGAGGAAGGGCTAAAAGTTATGAACTTTAAGAGAGAGAGAGAGGAGTAAATAATCCTTGAACACCATCTTTCTCATGAAAAAAGTCCTAAATTTCTAAGCTAGTGTTTAAAAGCATATCAACAATATCATTTTGCTGTGTCGTTATTAATATATCAATAAATTGTGTAAATGCCTTTGGACCACGACGTAAAAGCTTCATGCAATAGTCTAATGATCGAGAATCAGTTTTCATTATATCGACAAGCATTCCCTGAGAGAATATCTTCTTTTGAATAGATAACTCTAGAAAATCATCATCTAGAATCCAACATTTTTCGATAAACACAAAATTGACCACGATTTGCTCCTTCTCATATATATCCATTTTTTAAAGTACTAAACCCCTCGCAACCAACTCCAGGCTAGCCAGAATTCTTTTTTCTACTCTAAAATATATATGCTAACCTACTATAGGTTAGAAAAATATCTTCGATTTAGAAACAGTTTTATTGAGCATAATTACAATAATAATAATCACTGATTCAATTTGTTTTCATCAATATATTTCACTGGTGCATCTAATGCTGCCTGAAGTCTTTTTATATGCACAATGTTCAGTTTCGCAGCAAAACATAATTGCTCCTCCATCTTAAATTTGCTCAATGATATCACGTATCTACCATAAATATCATCCCATTCAAGGCTTAGTCTACATCCTCGTGTTATTTCAACAGCCACTTTTGGTACTCTTGTATCATTGCTTCTGATACCTGCTCCGCCATCAACCTCCAATAGTGTAAATATTCCAGTCATTTTCTTTACAAATATCGTCTCAAATAAACTATTATATCAGTTCAATTTTCCGGATAATATGATCTACAATGAAAATCACTCCTTCTATTTGAATCCAATTACTAATCAAGTTATCGTATATGGAGTAGCCTACACTCTCTCTGATTACCCCTAAAAATGGATGTTGCCTCAGAAACAAGTCTGATTGCATTACACAATCTCGTCCCTACTTCCTAAACGTGTTTGATCGCTTTATAGGTCTATAATATAAAGGGATTGGTCGCTTTTTGCAATCTCGTCCCCAATCTCGTCCCGCGTCAATAGGATAATCACTACTGGTAATTACCAATAGGTCAATATCTCCATACAGATCCGCTCTGGTCTATAGGTTAAGCAGTGTTGCCATCTGCTTGTACTAAAGTTCTCACCTATAGGTAAAAATGGAACAAAGACTTCATTTTTTAGAGAAAATGCGTCAAATGAACAACTTTTTCCATAAGAAAATGTGCCAATTCAGAAAATGCAATACGCAATCACCTCAAAAAATGCCAAAGAAGCGGAAACACGCTCCATCTGCCCTCTCTGAGGCCGAGTTGCGCTAGAACTCTTCGTTCAAGAATAGATTGATGAAGGGAGGATTGAAGCAAAAATGTACTTTTTTAAACGAATCCAGCCTGAAATCTCTGAATCACGTAGATGTACAAGTTTCTTCTATCCCTTATTATTGTATAAATGGACTCTTACTGTAATTAAGGTATGAATAGAGATGGCTTAATATACCACAATCATGTGCCTTTATTATTCAGTCCTTTGGTAAATATTGTCAACAAAAGTAAATCGTAAGAATTTTTTTATATTTGTAGAGATAATTTCAAATGCGTATGGAAGTAAAGACGCGTTAGGTTGCTAGCAAAATAATTACAGGGACATCTCACTTTCAGAAAATTGCTGCCAATTAGTTGATTGTCCATTCTGAATAATATGTGGGGGTAAATATCATTTTTAAAGCGTTATTTTATGGAAACTGTAAAAACCCATGTTCTATAAACAATATAATTAGAATTATTTTGCTATCATTTTAAACTTTTTTTCTAAATAAATGTATAGTAGTAAAATAAATTTATACTACATAAATTTAAAGTATATATACTATATAAACTTATAGTAACTAAATAAACTTACAGACTGACGCTTAGTCTTTCGGACTAAATGTCAATCTATCACTGACACTCCTAGTGGCTAATTTATCTGCTACGGCTAACTCTTCAACTTTTAGCCTTTTGAGTTGCTTATAAGTTTAACTGTGGTACATAGGCAAGCTTTAAGGAAACTCACAGGACCCCTAAAATCTCCACATTCTTACGATTCAGTCTGAGAGTTATTTATTGTCGTATAGTTTATCGATTGTTGTCGTATAGTTGGATAATAAGAGACTCGGAGGTATTGATTTTGCTGACGATATCAGCCTCCTAGAGTCCTACAAATAAAAGCTCCAGCATTACCTTAACCAAGTCAGGGACGCTGCCGAACCTTTTGGCCTTAA
This sequence comes from Artemia sp. Qi Xiang Cuo, assembly GCF_049724085.1. Taxonomy (NCBI): domain Eukaryota; kingdom Metazoa; phylum Arthropoda; class Branchiopoda; order Anostraca; family Artemiidae; genus Artemia; species Artemia sp. Qi Xiang Cuo. The sequence goes on along the minus strand of NC_142810.1, from coordinate 11,126,832 downwards.
GATAAATACCAACAAAACAAAAAGCATGGTGAACACTGGATCTCTACTTGACCTACGATAAAATAACCAGACGATAGAGGAAATCGTAGAGTTCAAATATTTAGGGAGTATACTCCACTATTCAGGATCGTGTCAGCGAGAAGTCAAGTTAAGAATTGGCCAGGTTAATACATCTTCCAGGAAACTGGTTCAAATTTGGCGCAGCCAGAAATACTTTCTCCTACTCAAGCTGAGGCTGTTCAACAGCAACGTCCTCTCAACGCTTTGCTATGGTTCTGAAACTTGGCAAACAGATCAAATACTTGAAAAGAAACTTCTCGCGTTCGAAAACATTTGCGTAAGGCGCATTCTAAATATCCACTGGCTCAAAAAAGTAACAAACACTACTATACGACAGAAAACTTCTCAGCCACTGATAACCAAAGTGATCAAATATAGGATGAGGAGATACTTTGGTCATGTGATCCGCATATCCGAAACTCGTCCTTCAGTGGCAGCCACGTGGTACTAGAAGAAGAGGACGCCCCAAAATACCCTACGATGCAGCTACTGGGCTGTCGTCGGAAACCTCAATCCAATATAAATGAGAAGATGTCTGGGCGGCCACAGTAATGAGAGATGACTAGCGACTGTTCTTGGATGCCCTAAGCACCTCTGGAGGCACAGGAGGATCTAAGGTCTAAGGCATAGTTTATAAAATCATTATGTTTCTTTGGATCAGTGCCTTGTCACCCCCCTTGCCTCATCCCTTTAGAAATGTAGGACCTTTTATAATAAATTTTTGCGTACATGTTTGGTCTTACACAAAGTATATTATGGCATTTCCCAATAGCATCATCGAACTGAAAAATCAAAATGGTTATGTTGTTATTTGTAAGAACACTGACCCAAATATTAACCGAAATAATTTATGGTGACTTATAGATACCTTGAAAAATTTGTCTGACTTTCTGAAGAAGAGGTCCGAATAATAGCAGTAGTAATGTAACAACCTAGCAAACAGTGGCAATGAAAAGGAACTTCAATGTAGGTCGATTTTAGAATTCAGAAGTCAGCTATGGTTAATTCAAAAGGCGGCATGTTGCACGACTTTCATTTTGCAGGTTAAGGGCAAAACTGAAATAAGGTTTTTAAAGTTTTTTTATTTTTGTAAATAAGTAATTTTTTTTATAAAAGGAAGATTTTTTAAAGTCAGATACGGCAAAATAATTTTTGTATAAGAAAAGGCTTGGATTTCCAATGTTTGTTTAAGTGAAGAGAGTATAGAGCGTCTTACCAAAGTCGAAACACTTGTGAGCTTGGACAGAAAAAAAAGGTCAATCGGTAAATCAGATTTTAGGATTTTAGGAGGAGGAACTTAAATCCAAGTTTTGTAAAGCAGAAGATTACAATTGAGAATCCATGCATGATTCTGGTCTAAGCAAGGTTGAATATACTTTTCAATGGTAGACCTTCTATCCTATAGTTGAAAGTACCCTTTAAAGGAAGGCAATATGTTATCTAGGTGGCTTTCAGTGTTTTCTGAGTTTGATTTAAACCTTCTGAGTTGTCACAGTTGAACTGTCTTACTCAACCGAATTATCCCGTCCCCACTTTTTTACTTAGTGGTAATCCACCGATTCAGTTTTTTTTTTCTTTGATATAATTACTATTGTAGTTTGTGTTTTATTTTTATACAAAATCTTGTAATTCCCTTTACTTAAATAATTGTGATGAAATAAAGGAGCCGAAAGTTGTAATAACATAAATGATGAATATATTAGTTGTCGAACTATCAAAATAATCTTTATAAAAAGAAATTTTAACAATAATTTTAATTCAATTCAAAACTAAGTTTTATTTCAAATTTTTATATGACCCACGTCCCTCACTCACTTTCTATACACTATTTACCCCTTGTCCAGGAACTTAATTGGGTAAATTGCTCCAAGCTGCTTAGAAGAAAAATTTGGCGTTCGTTGGGGGAAAAGAATTTTTTTTTAATTATCTATTGTGTGTCGGGGTCCCTAGATCCAAGGAATTAGGAATATAAGTATAAAATGGATAAGAAAAAAACGTCTGTCCATTTTCAGGCCATTTTAACTTCTAGAACAGGATCATCCAAATACGACACTTATGCCTGGCAACTTGCAGCATAGATTTAAAGGTGACGTAAAAAAACACAGCCCTTTTTAACAGTCAAAGCGCTTTGCCTGTGGAGCCAATAAGTTCATACGCATGTAATTTTCTAAATATTTATTAAAAAAAAGGTCTAAAAAAGTAGGTGGAGCTGATTCTTGTTCTTGTGAAGCGAATTTTGAAGATTTTGCAGCGAATTATGTCCAGTAGTAGTGATTATGTTCAGTGAAATTTAGTAGTTCCTAAGTAGTCTATGCTATTATTTCCTGTGATTGTGTTTAATTAAAGCCTTCTATAACTCAAATCATAGGAAATAAGTGGCAAATAGACTAATCCCCAGCACCTGAAAAAGAAACAAAGAAAATAAAACATTGAATATATAATACCTAAAATTATAAGCTCTCTAAAATTCTCTTTTAGAGAGCTTAAAGCTCTCTAAAATTATAAGCTCTCTAAAATTCCCTTTATTAATTTAGCTAACGTAATCTATCAGGTTTAAAACGTGTAGCGAAGAACAACTCTTAAAAAGGCAAAAATAAAATACTATTTTACTAAAGACGTCCCACTTCCAGGCTACGTTTAGTCTGAGACAGAAAGCATCTCGGCAAATTTTTAGAAAATGAGCCAACATTATTTAATTAATCTCTACTTCCTAGTAACTTAATCTTGACCAAAATATTTGCATTTTAGTCCACAATTTTCACTGGCTTGTATGATCCTCGGTTTTCTCTTTTTTCCTCGTTTTTCTCGTTAATATTTTGTCTTTTTAGCCTAATCAAAAAAAAAAAAAAATGTGCCCAAGCACGGTCTTCTCTTTTTACTTGGTTTGTGATTTAAAAAATTCTTTCTTTTTTTTTTCATTCGTATTTCAAACAATGTGGTTAATTTTTGAAATTATTACTTGAATCTAACGGTCATCGATTTTCAGAGCCATTACGGTAATTAGAGTGAATATTTTTCACTTACCCGCGCCCCAACTATACAAAACGAAGACGCTCATGCCCTTTCTTTGAGGAATGTAGACACACTCATAGGAAGGATAAATAGAGTTTTAAGGTATAATGTATTACAAGGTAGTTGCAGGGAAAATGGTATTTTCTAAGGATATTGGTACGTGTCTAGACACACAAGGAATTCACAACGACTCAAAGGTACAGCATGCGTAGTCTTTAAATACTTTCAATTAGTAAGGATTAATAAAATTTGGTGTTATATTATCTTACCGAGAGGAAGTTGAAAGTGAATTAATTATATTCTTTGGTTGCATTGAAAAATTAGCAGATGTAATCTATCTTATTGAATAGATTTAGCAAAAAAATCAAGAAGCGATAAGCCAACTTTAAAAATGCTTTAGAGAGAAACTTACGCTGAAGTATTCAGTCGATTCTGGTTTTGCCTCTGGGGACAGTAACACCATCCCTTTACGTAATAAATTGCCAAAGTCCTTGTCGAGAACCACAGACGCGCTTTGACCAGCATATACAGTTTTATGCGGTAGACTGTTACTACGAATCGAGGATGTTCGTGCACGGCGGAATTCTCCATCAACGAAGGGCCCTGCGAATAAAAATACCGTCACTGTAATATGAGAGTCACGACAAAAATATTTTGCGATAAGAATAAAAATTAAAAGGAAGAGTCACAGACATCTTCAAGAAGTCTTTCCTCTTATTAATTATAAAATAGTTATGATTAGCTCATTAATCCTTCTTGAGTTCATAACATTGCTAATTAACTTCTTGAGTTCATAACATTGTTGTTTCGACGATTTAAAAATCGTCGAAAAAGGTACGAAAATACACAGAAACAAATTATTCAAATTTTCATTCTATGTTCATGGATATTTCTCATTTTTAGGTGAGGGAGGGTATCCTATATTTTAAATGGTTTAACAGCTTCAAAATGAAAGCCTAAAATTTTAAGTTCTCTAAAACGTTCCTTGTCGAAGAGGTTACTAATAATACATAATCAGATTTTTTTTAGATTTATATTCTATTTTCCATGATATCTTTCTTAATCGAGGGGGAGGGGTAAGAATTGTAGCTTGTAATTGTAGCTTGTGTAAGCATTCTCAAGCATCAAGTAAGGTTGAAAATGTCTTTAAAAAAAAATATGCCACATTTTTTTCAATTTGGCCACACAACCTGTTGAATGACAAGCATGCCATCCCTCGAAAATGGCAGATGAAAATGAAAAGTATACCATAGGAATCAACAGTCAAAAACCTACTGAAGGGAAATTACAGTCCCCCACCTTGAACAATATAGGAAATGACTTTTTTACATGGGTAGCACTGATCTGTCTCCTTGTTTTCTTTTTTTTTTAGGGCTAGTGGTTTATCGGTCGTCAGCAAACTGAAAGATACTTTGTGTCATAGTGCAGACACACAGCAGACTGTGTGTCATAGTGAAATAATCAAGTATATAACTATAAATTAAAAACACTCATTTTTTAATTAAATAAAAAAAAGTTCTCTTACTGAAAGTAAGGAGTGATATTAAAACTTAAAACGAACAGAAATTATTCCGTATATGAAAGGGGCTGTCCCCTCCTCGACGCCGCGCTCTTTAAGCTAAAGTTTTAAACTGGCTCACAAAATTATTTTTTTAAAAAAAAAAAAAATTTCGTGTAAAGAGCGTGGCGTTGATGAGGGGACGGCTCCTTTCAAATAAGGAGTAATTTCTGTTACTTTCAGTAAAAAAAAACTTAGTTTTTTTATTTAATTTCTGATCGTCTTTGAATTAATGCAGCTTTTGATTTTGGCTCACCGTACATGAAACCTAGGGAGGGGTAATTTGCATATTTATCCTTAATCCTGACTAAAACTGGCATTTAGTGTCTCTATCGAAAATAGAATATTTGATGTAATAACACAATAAATATAATACATAATAACAATAAAATATAATAGAATGCAGTCATGAGGGGAAAAGGGGGGCAACTCATAGTTTTGTTTTTAATAATTTGTTTTAAAAATTATGTTTGTTTTTAAAATACAGAATTTTTTCTTAAATAATTTATTAGACAAAACTACTTTTCAATTTGTAAATAAAATAGAATTATATGACAACTGGAAAAACTTCGAGGCCTGGAACCCTGAAATCCTACATTTTTCCAAACTTGCGGGCAATTCTGGTTAAAAATATAAAACATTAATTAATTTTTTTAATTTTACCCCCCCCCTCCTCACCTCGCATTTAAAAATACTACTTCACCCCTGTCTGAGCTTTGCGTATAATTCTGTAAGTGTTACAGACAGGTGTTTTTTTTCTTTATATTCTTATATAAGGATTTTAGCTTCTTTTTCTCTGCTCTGACTTTTTTATAGGTAATGGTTTTAAAACTGAAGTGAAAACATTTAAGCTTTAGCGTCTCGTGTGGGTGAAATTATTAACCCACACAAGTACTTTTGTAAAAACAATCGAAACACCATAAAACCTAGAGAGGGGTAATTTGCATCTTCATACTTGACTCTAACTAAAAGGGCATTTAGCAACTCTATCAAATATAAAATTTGATAAAATAACATAATAAATACAATAAATAGTAACAATAAGATATAATAGAATGCAGTCTTGAGGCAAGAAGGGGGCAACTCATAGTTGTATTTTTAATAATGTGTTTTAAAAATTATGTTTGTTTTTAAAATACATAATTTTTTCTTAAATAATTTATTAGACCAAACTACTTTTCAATTTGTAAATAAAATAGAATTATGTGACAACTGGAAAAAGTTCGGGGCCTGGAACTCTGAAATCTTACATTTTACCAAACTTCCGGGCACTTCTGGTTCAAGTTATCAAACTGAAATTCATTTTTTTTTCATATTATCCACCCCCTTCCCCTCCCCTTGAAAAACAATACTGCACGCATTTCTGAGCTTTGGGTCAAATTCTATAAGTGTTCGAGACACGTGTTTTTTTTCTTTCTCTTTTTATATAAAGATTTTAGCTTCTTTTTCTCTGCTCTAATTTTTTTAAAGGTAATGGTTTTAAAATTGAAGCGAAAACATTCGAGCTTTTGCTTCATTATTTCAGTTTTCTAATTAAAAGTTTAACCCGTTGTCACAAACTTCAATATTATCCATTTCATTTTATATTCATTTCAGAAAAGACGAGTCCAAACGCTTTTAAACAGGAAGGGATACGAAGGAAACAATAGAGAAGGAATTCATCAATCTATAATAATCATAGTTTAGTCAATTCTTGTAATTTTTTAGTCAGACAAGATGAGTTCTAACACTTTCCAAAAGGAAGGGGAAAATTTCTTCTTTATAGGAAGGAATTTACCAATCTCGCGAAATAGATCTTAGTCTGATCTATTACCTAACACTTTCTAATAAGACTGATACAGTGGGAAAAATTTCTTCTTAAACAGAAAGAATACATGAATGCTTAATAATCTAGTTTCATAAATATTTTTCTAGTTGATTCCTCAATTTTTTTTTTGTCAGAAAAGGCGAGTCTCAACGCTTTCTAATAGAAGGAATATAATGAAAAAATATTTCTCAATAGTAAGGAATTGTAATAAGTAAGGAATTCATATGTCATCCAGTGCATAAATTATTCTTCCTGCATACTTGTACCCAGCAAAGGGTGAACTGCAGCCCGCACAAACTAAGAGTTTATGACAAAAGTTTTCCAAAAGAAAGTAATTTGAGGAAGAATAGGAAGAATATAATGGAAAAATCTTTCTCAATAGTAAGGAATTCATATGCCATCTATTGCATAAATTATTCTTTCTGAATACTTGTACCCAGCAAAGGGTGAACTGCAGCCCGTACAAACTAAGAGTTTATGACCAAAGTTTTCCAAAAGAAATTAATTTGAGGAAAAATAGGATGGAAGAATAGGAAGAATATAATGGAAATATCTTTCTCAATTGTAAGGAATTCATATGCCATCTATTGCATAAATTATTCTTCCTGCATTCTTGTACCCAGCAAAGGGTGAACTGCAGCCCGTACAAACTAAGAGTTTATGACAAAAAGTTTTCCAAAAGAAAGTAATTTGACCCTGATCCAGGAATGGCATCAATTGTTTTGGCTAAACAGTAAAGGTGTAGGTTACATTCCTGTTTGAAGGCTTCACAGAAGGAAACTTCTTAATAAAAGCAAAACAAATATATTTTTTGTTTTATGCTCTATTCAAAAGCATATTGTTTTTTTTTACTATGCACACCTGTCCCGACGGTATAGGGATACCATGTAGGTAAGCTGAAAGCGAAATAGAAAATCAAAAATTAAATAAAGTTAAAACTGAAAATTACATAAGGATATGTCTTCTGAATGCCAGGCCAATATGCTGGCATTTGCACTTGCACTGAAGTGCAAAAGTTATTATTATTAGTCAAATTATTAATATCATTCGTTATTTACTATTATTCAAATTCAGGTCAAGAAGTAAAGCCCCCTTGATCCGATGAATTCCCCGAAGATTAGTCAGAACAATTTGTTCATGTAATAATTTTGTGGGGTGGGGGGGGGCGGTGGATATTGGCCCTAAGAAAACGCACTTAGCATTTATAAAATAAATCTCTAGCCTATCTTCATCAATTGTTTTGTTTGCTACTTTTGAAGATTCTTTCTTTTTTCCTTTTTCTTCTTCTCTTATTACTGGTTTTCTGAGTTTTCCTGCTTCTTGGGATATCTTTCTTTTTTCATATTAATTTAAAAATCTTTTTCCACAAAATAAGTTTTCAAAGAAAAGTAAAGAATTCTATTAAACAAAAAATGAACAAAAATAAAATCAAATAATCTACAAGCGTTAGCATCGATAAATAAATGAAACCCAAAACGAACAGAAATTACAATAATTAACCGAGTCAAACTCAGAACGAGCAGAAATTAACATAAGTTGGGTGCAAAACCCCTATGCCTTCCCAAGGCCAGAAAAAAATTTGCACTTTATTGAAAAAATATATATGTTTTTACTTTTATAACGTTAATAAATAGAATAATATTAACATTTTGATTACTAAATATCAGTATATGCATATTAACCTGACAATGCATATTCATTTGTATTTTTTCAGTAAAGGTTGCATTTAAAAGCACATCGTTCTTTATATAAAATATTAAATAAAATAATTAAAATAATTTTATTTTAAAATAGTTAAATAAAATAAATTTTATTTAATCGTTTAAAGAACAATTTAGCTTGCGTGAAAGTTTACATGATTTTTCCCATATTCTCCTTGACGTTTTCAAGAGAACCATGTTCCATATAAAATCATTTAGTCAAGTAAAGTCAAAATACGAGCATAAACAAACGGCAATGCATAAAAATTAAGTCTTGTATTTCTGCAAGTTCCAAAAATATCTATATTTTTGCAACTTGCAAAAATAATATATATTTTTAAGTTGCAAAAATATCTATATTTTTGCAACAGTCTTTTATAGAAATTTCCTTTACATTAATCTCTCCCTTAAGAGGGAGTTGGGGCCCAAACTAAAGAGAAATCATTTTCTTCACTCATTTAGACAAAAATATTACTTAGTTTTTCACACCAACAATATTATTTTCCTAATAGAAGTAAACCACACTGTCATAAATTAAAAGAAAATGAAAGTGTTTTCACTCATTGTACCAACAATATAAATGGTAAGTTTAGACCAGCTGAGAAAAAACACGGTATAATAGGCCGACGCTATAAGGATGGGATCAGTGACTTCAATTCATAAAAAATTGGAGGGGGGGGGGGGCAAATTCTATTTTTAAAAATCTAGGGGAGCAGCTTTGTTTTTTTCCATTAAAAAAAAGAACATATTTCAAAAGAAATACCATTAAAGACATATTTATATATCTATAGGGGGGGGGGGGGCTATACTCTGCAAGTAAAGCATATAAAAAATTCACATTTTATTTTCGTCCAAAAATATGGAGCCTCAATATATCAAAAATCCACATATCGAATCCCACAATGAATTTTATATCATCCATTCTCGGTGAACTAACCTAAGACACTCGTGTTAATTTTGCCACACCGAGCAAAAACTTCTCTCCTCTATAAAAGGTGTTCATAGACAATTGCAAACACTGTGGAAATTTCCAAAAACTCATAAATACCAAAATAGAGTTTCTACCTCCAAATTTCATTTCTGGATACAGACATTAGAACAAGAATAATAACAAACGTTTTAGAGATCTTATTAGGGAACTTCAATTCATGAAAAGTTGGAGGGGGGGGGGATCTATTCAAAAGAAATACCATTAAAGACATATTGTAATATCTATGGGGGGGGGGGTTATACTCTGCAAATCAAGCATATAAATAATGCACATTTTTTCATCTGATTTGATTTTTTATCGTCTTCGTCCAATGAAAATGTCAAAAACAAAGTGTTTTTTAGATGAAAATACAAAAAACAAAAACATACTTTTCGAATACGAAAGGAAACTATAAGCGCCAAATATCTTTATTTAACCGATCCTCATCGATGGCAAACACCTCAGTATTCTAGTTAGCATAAGGCTTTGATAGTTTATATCTTCAACTAACACTTTAAGATAATTCAAATAGGCATGCCTGAACAGTGTCTCAATAAAATACTTCTGAACCATAAACCTTTTTATTATTCGTCTTGTTTCGCTTTCGTTCATCTTCAGCTGCGTGCTAAAAGGACAGATAATGAAGAATAAGACATGGATCAAATAGCTAACAGACAAAATAAGGAATAAACAATAGAGAATACAATCCAGAATGGTTGACAGGAGAAGTAATGGAATAAAACAGGATAAAAGAGGATTATTCATCACTACAAGTTTCCAATTTTTTAGTCCCCCCTCCGAAAAAAAGAAACGTACAAATGTTACTCTAACTAACAACAATCGTTTTATAAGCAGAATAACAATTTAAGTAATATATGGGGGGGGGAGTCAATACCCGATAACACCCAAGTCTATATTACAGTTGGACAATGTTTTAATACACACCATATGTATTGATTAGTGGCCTCTGAGAAAATAAAATTCAGATGAGGTAAAGTAAAGATCTTCCATCCTGAAATCTACATAAAATGAACCTATTTAAGTAACAGATTAGCATTATTTTCGAGTCCTGGAAAAATCTGATTTCCATGTAAGCATGGAAATAATGGTAGGGAGGTTAAGGGGTTGGGAAAGAATGGAAAATATGCTATAAATAATTCACCGTGTGCTAATCAACAGCTGAATATTGTATTCTGGTTTTGAGAGAAGCAAGCTTTTCAGTGAACGGAAGGCAGCGACCCGGCTCAATTGTAACCGAAACTAAAAAAACCGAGTTTTGACACCAATAGATGCATCCGAAGAATCAGATTTTTATGCTGATTTCAAATATATAAGTTTCATTAAGTTTAATTTTAACTATCAAAAGCTACTTGCCTGAGAAAATATGTCGTATATTCAAGAAATGGGGGAACAACCCAAAAAAGTCAAGAGAACTTTAATGTAAATAACATCATCAGATCCAGCGTATCAGAGAACCCTACAATAGAATTTTCAAGCTCCTATCTAGTTTTAAGTTGGTATCTTTTTGAGATACAAAATGACACGTTAATCATTGAACTGAGCTCATTGCGCAGAAGTCATGCCAAATTAAACAAAAAGCAACAATCCTTAAATACTTTATTCTTATGCTGTTAAAAGTGTCCTTAAATGGTATACTTTTACTGTACCAAAGCTCCTACATTATTTTGTGTTTTCAGTAAATTGCTTGTTTCTTATAATAGTACAAACAGAGAATTATCACTCGTTGGATTATTTACACTAGGTTTTTTCTTTATATATATTAGATAGGCTGTGAGGTAATAATTTTGTTCGTTTTAAGTTTAAACTTTGCTCTTTACTTCCCCCAGAAAAAAACTTTGTTTTAAAATAAATACAATTTAGTAGGCAATTTAAAGGTTCTTTACCTTAATAGCTGACGAGTTTTCCAGGAAAAAAGAACCGAGATAACAGGAAAGAGGAACCGAGTTTTTAATAGGTTAAAAGCAAATGATTGATATTATCAAATTTTACAAATTGAATACTTTTCCGTGAAACATGGAATAGTAAATTAATGACGAAAGTGGGGTTTTCTTAATTCAGAGTGCCAAAAATATCAACAAGATTACTAATGCCCATCAAAAGCTACAAGCTTGGGAAAATTTGCCAGATTTAAAAAAAAGAGGAAAGTTAATTCAAAATATTTATAATAAAGTTCAAAATTGGAAGAATGATTTTTAGTACCTCAAAAAGTCGTTGAGCTACTTGATAGAAATTTTAAGGAAATAATTTATAGCATGGGTGCCGGCAAGAGGAGGGAAGGGGGGCATACCCCCTGGAAATTTAGGACTATAAAGTAATTATAAGGAAACCAAAGGAAAAAGATTAGAATCGGGATAAATATGGGGAAAATGTAGGTTGCCCCATTGTCGGCTGCCTGCCAATAGATTTTGACGCTTGATAACGAAAATATAAGTTCTAATTTGGGACTGAGTGACCCGTTTCTAGTTTTCTACACGCGTTTCTTCTATCTTCTATATGATTTGGTTGGAGCAACAAAAAAAAAATCCAATTCTTCACAGTAATGTATGGTAAGTAAACAATCATCCTTGTCAGTAACGAAAGTGTAAGAACCTAAATATTGGTAACATTCAATCGAAAAATCAGCTTTTATGGTGATCCTAAATATGTATTTGTTTATTAGTAATTAGTAAACTATTAGTACACAAGACAGTAGGTTTAATTATAGAAAACGAAAGAAAAACAACTTAATAAAGGGCAATTTCAGAAAAAATATGCCGTCCACTTTTGCTTGTATTTCAGGAGCTGACATATGAAGTTTTATATTTTCTCCCTGAGCGGATAAATTTTTTGTATTTTATTATAATTTTTTTTCCCAGGAGTGATTGTATTTATCTAGTTGCCACTTTGAAAAAGATTTAATTTTTTACTCTTCTGAAGCATAAAAGGTGTCAAATATATTTGTGTTTGGTATTCTAAAAATATTGAATTAAAAGATTCTATTAGAATTTCTTAATTTTACTTTTAATGTTTTACTTTGAACAAACTACTTTTATAATGCGTTACTTTTTATAAGTAATTGAGTCTAAAGGCATTAACATTTTGGTGTTTGATAACCAAGTTCAAAACCGTCTATATTGTTAAGAAATGTCCATCCAACGCTTCGGCATTACTCAGCAGAACTGATTACTGGGAGTTTATATCTTAGTTTTTGTAAGTAGGGAATTGTTTTGTGTATTTTTTTGTAATTAATTCCTTTTTTTATTTTAATATACTTTTACTTTAATTGACATAATTTTTTCCATTACCTTTAGAAAAATTTGTGTCTCTAAGCCTCATTTAAAGAAAACAAGTTTTTTCAACTGAAAGTAAGGAGCAACATTGAAACTTAAAACGAACAGAAATTATTACGTATATTAAGGGTGTTGCCCCTTTCCTTAACACCTCGCTCTTCACGCTACAGTTTTTCGGCCCTTTAGAAAAAGCTACTTATCGTTCTAATCAAACGACCCTTGTGTTTCAGGAGTTATTTTTAATGAATTGGGACAAAATTCAAACTTTAGCGTAAAGAGCGAGACGCTATATACGTAATAATTTCTTTTTGTTTTAAGTTTTAATGTTGCTCCTTATTTTCAGTTGAAAAAACTTTTTTTTATTTAATTTCCGAACTTTTTTTTAAAAAGCGCCTGGATACCTGGCTCCTCCTCCCCAAAACAATCCCCCTTTCCATAGAAATATTCTCTAGGCAATTCAATCTTGGTGAAAATTTACCTCGGACAATTACCCTTAATATCTCCATGACTAAAATTGAATCGGTAAAGAAAAAGCAAGACATATAAAGAAATTTCGTATAGGAATTGTAGCAAATTCACCCAGTGTAAGATTTCCCCTGAAAATTTCACCCCCTGGAAACTTCCCTCTCTATGGAAAACTCTCCCTGCGCAAAATCCTTCCAGCAGAAAATTCGTCCTCCCCTCCCCACTCGAAAATTGTATGTATACTTCCCAATAACAAATAAGAAAATAGGTAAGATTTATAACTTAAAAACATTTCCCTAGGGGCTGTAGGGCGTCATTTTATCTCTAAAAATATAGTTATTGGGTCTTTCAACTATGCTGAAGAAAAAATCTATCTCAAAGTTTTGATCGGACGATTTTGGGAAAAAAGTGGCGTGGGAGGGGGCCTAGTTGCCCTCCAATTTTTGGTCACTTAAAAAGGGTGCTGAAACTTTTCATTTCCTTTAGAATCAGCCCTCTCTCGACGTTTTAGGCCAACTGGATCGATACGATCACCCATGAAAAAAAAACAAAACAAAAAAAAAACAAACAACAGAAACACAAAGAAACAAATAAACACGCATTCGTGATCTTTCTTATGGCAAAAATTACAAAATTCCATATTTTTGCTGATATGAGCTTGAAACCTCTATAGTAAGGTTCTTTGATACACTGAATTCGATGGTGTGATTTTCACTGAAATTCTATGACCAAGGGGATCTTTCTCCCTTTTTTTGAAAATCAAACAAATTTTCTTAGGCCGTAGCTTTGGATTGGTAAAACTAAACTTAATGAACTTTTCATTTCCGTTAGAATCAGCCCTCTCTCTACGTTTAAGGCCAACTGGATTACACATCGAAAAAAACACAACAAAAACAGAAAGAAACAAATAAACACGCATCCGTGATCTTTCTTCTGGCAAAAATTACAAAATTCCACACTTTTGCTGATACGAGCTTTAAACCTCTTTAGTAAGGTTCTTTGATATACTGAATTCGATGGTGTGATTTTCATTAAAATTCTATGACTTCAAGGGGATCTTTCTCCCTTTTTTCGAAAATCAAACAAATTTTCTCAGGCCGTAGCTTTGGATTGGTAAAACTAAACTTAATGAAACTTAAATATTAGGATAGTGAGCCAATTCTTTTAATATATTTGTTGGTATAAAAATCCGGTTTTTAGAGTTTCGGTTACAATTGAGCCGGGTCGCTCCTTACTTAGGCCTACAGTTCGTTACCACGAACTATTTGATTACAACTCAAAATCCAAAGATATAAACTTTACCTATTTCTCGGGTTTCTGTGCCCCCCCCCTAGAGACTTTACTTCTGGCGACCTTGATTTATAGTTGAAATATACTACCAAGAAAGTTAAGGTAATTTTTTATCATACACCATTATCTCCCTGCAACTATTGAATAGAATGAGTCTTTTAAGAATATTATAATGCTTTTTATAGCGTATTATAACGAATTCGAATATAGTAAGTTTTAGAGCACCAACACGCAATCGCCTCCCTATAAATCCTCCCACTTGTCCTCTCAGGATTTTGGCTCTAACTGCTGAAAATAAATGGAATACATAATTTTATTCGCTATAATACGGGCACTGCTATATTGGCTTAACTTCTGCATATAAATTAAACAAAAAAACAAGTTTTTTTAAACTAAAGGTAAGGAGCAATATTCAAACTTAAAACAAACCGAAAGTATTACGTATATGAGGGGGGTTGTCCCCTCCTCAGCACCTCATCCTTCAAGAAATCTTCTGTACATCAACTTCTGTATATAAATTAAATAAAAAAAAACATGTTTTTTAACTGAAAGTAAGGATCGAAATTAAAATTTAAAACGAAGAGAAATTATTCCGTATATGAAAGGGGCTGTCCCCTCCTCAACGCCTCGCTCTTTACCATAATTTTTTTTATTGTTTTAAAAAATAAAGTTCTGTAGCAGAGTCAAACTTGGGCCTTTCAACAATGCTGAAGAAAAAATCTATCTAAAAGTTTTGATCGGACGATTTTGGTAAAAAAAAGGGGCGTGGAAGGGGGCCTAGTTGCCCTCTAATTTTTTTGGTCACTGAAAAAGGATACTGAAACTTTTCATTTCCTTTAGAATCAACCCTCTCTCGACGTTTTAGGTCAACTGGAGCGATACGATCACCCATGCAAAAATAATCAAACAACAGAAACACAAAGAAAACAAATAAACACGAATCCGTGATCTTTCTTATGGCAAAAATTACAAAATTCCATATTTTTGCTGATATGAGCTTGAAACCTCTAAAGTAAGGTTCTTTGATACAATGAATTCGATGGTGTGATTTTCATTAAAATTCTATGACCTTCTTCCTTTTTTCGAAAATCAATCAAATTTCCTCAGGCTCTTAGCTTCGGATTGGTAAAACTGAACTTAATGAAACTTAAATATTAGGATAGTGAGCCAATTCTTTTGATATATTTGTTGGTATAAAAATCCGGTTTTTAGAGTTTCGGTTACAATTGAGTCGGGTCGCTCCTTAATGTAAATTTGAAGGTCTAGGGGGGGGGGGCAGCTGCCCCCCTCCCCCTCCCTATGCCCATGGTTGTCCCCTCCTCAGCACCTCATCCTTCGAGAAAAAATTTCTCGGCATTTAAAAAAAAGCTATTGGCTAAACTTCTGTATATAAATTAAATAAAAAAACATGTTTTTCAACTGAAAGTAAGGATCGACATTAAAATTTAAAACGAAGAGAAATTATTCCGTATATGAAAGGGACTGTCCCCTCCTCAACGCCTCGCTCTTTACCATAGTTTTTTTTATTGTTTTAAAAAATAAAGTTGTGTAACAGAGTCAAACTTTAGCGCAAAGAGCGAGAGATTGAGGAGGGGACAACCCCTTTCATATACGAAATAATTTCTGTTCGATTTAAGTTTTAATGTCACTCCTTACTTTTAGTTTAAAAAAACTGTTTTTTTTTATTTAATTTCTGAACGATTTTGAATTGATGCAGCTTTGAATTCGGCTCACCATACATGAACAATTCCACTGAAATTTACATATTAATTTTACTTGTTTTGGCTAAATGGCTTTCTCGAAGTTTTGTTCTGACGTAATTTACGAATTAACGTACGTAATGAACTTCTATATTTGTATGTTTCAGTTACGTATATTAGGGAGTTTTGCCCCTAGTCAATAACTCGCTCGTTACGCTAAATTTCAAATTTGTTTAGAATCACAGAGCCCAGAATCCAAAAGGTCAGCTAATTAGAATATATATATATTTTTAAAGCTCAAAAAAAAATATGGAGTAGAGCGAGGCATTGACTAGTTGGCGAACACCCGTCTATCGGTAATAATTTATGTTTGTTTTAATTTTAATAATTTCTGGGTTTTTTTTATTTAATTTCTGATCGTTTTTTAAATAAGGCTGGGACATCTGGCGCTCCCTTCATAGAAATGTCCCTTCCCCCAAGAAAACATCCTCCATGAAAAGATCCTCTCCTGTAACCCCCCTCCCCGGAGGCACCCCCCCCCGAAAAAAATACCTCCTGAAATGTTTGTATACGTCCCATTAACTAAAACTAAATGTAAACAATGTGCAAAATTACTAACTTTCAGCCCTTACCTTGGGACCTGTGGGGGATTAAGTCTTCCTCAAAGAAATATTTATTAGACTTTCGACTATGTTGAACAAAATGGCTATCTCAAAATTTTTGATTGGGTGACTGGAAAAAAAATGAGCTTGGGAGGGGGCCAAGTTGCCCTCCAATTATTTTGGTCACTTAAAAAGGACACAAGAACTTTTAATTTTAGTTCAAATGAGCCCTCTTACGATACTTTAGGACTACAGGATCAATACGGTCACCCTTCGGAAAAAAAAAAACACGCATCCGTGTACTTTCTTCTGGTAGAAAAAAATACAAAATTATGATAGCCTATCTATTTTAAAAGTCAATAAAACTCATAGGATAAAATTTATTTGGGAAAATTATTTTAAATAGTGTAAATTTAAATTATAATAAAATTATTTTAATATAGCGGAGAAGCAACTTCATTAAAATACTATTTAAATATAAACGCGACTGACCTGGCCTACGGCTCCTTGAATTTCTTCCATCAATTTTTCTTCCAGCTTGACTTCACTTTTCCAGCTGTTTAGCTCTTTTTTCAAGTTAATGGCCTATCAAATATAATACCATGAATTTCAAAATGACAATAACGAAAAATTTTATTATTTGTGGAGATTTTAATGCCCACAGCCTTTTGTGGCGGAATAAACCAGCAAATAAAGCCGGTAAGTTCATTGAGCATATGACTTCAAATAATAATGAATTAGCTGTTGCTACCCCTCCAAACCTGAATACATATTTCAACCCCAAAAGTGGCAGTTTCTCTACAATTGACCTAGAAATTGTGTCTTTAAGTATTTTGAATAAAATTTATGTAAATAAAATTGATAGTCTATGTACTGACCACTTTGCCACAGTTTGCTCCCTAAACGAACCTGCTGAAACCCTATCACAAACCTTCAAATATATCAACACCAAAGCAAATTGGCCTATGTTCCAAAATAAGCTAAATGATGAAATTACAAGTTTCACCCATAATTCATGCATTTCAAACGCAACAGCTGACACGCATGCTGAAGTTTTGGCATCTTTACTAATAAATACAGCTAATCATGCTATCCCCAGGACAACACCAAGGAAAACCTTCCCTAGACATATTCCCAAAGCATGGTGGACAAACGAGTGCCAAAAAAAATACAACTTCAGTATATAAATTAAATAAAAAAACATGTTTTTTAACAAACAACAAAAGTACGAAGAACATTTGATGGAAAGGCAGTGTGGTCTTCGTCGCTATTATGTTTTTTAACTGAAAGTAAGGTTGACATTAAAATTTAAAACGATGACAAATTATTCCGTATATGAAAGGGGCTGTCCCCTCCTCAACGCCTCGCTCTTTATCATAATTTTTTCATTTAAAAAAAAAAAAATGAAGTTGTGTAACAGAGTCAAACTTTAGCGCAAAGACCGAGACATTGAGGAGGGGACAACCCCATTCCTATACGAAATAATTTCTGTTCGATTTAAGTTTTAATTTCACTCCTTACTTTCAGTTTAAAAAAAACTGTTTTTTTTATTTAATTTCTGAACGTTTATGAATTAATTCAGCTTTGAATTTGGCTCACCATACATGAATAATTACACTGAAATTTACATATTAATTTTAATTGTTTTGGCTAAATGGCTTTCTCGAAGTTTTGTTCTGACGTAATTTACGAATTAACTTACGTAATGAACTTCTATATTTGTATGTTTCAATTACGTATATTAGGGAGTTTTACCCCAAGTCAATACCTCGCTCTTTACGCTAAAGTTCAAATTTTGTTCGAATCACAAACCCCTGAATCCCAAAGGTCGGTTAATTAGAATAGATAGCTCTTTTGAAAGCACTAAAAAAATATAGCGTAAAGAGCGAGGTATTGACTAGTTGGCAAACCCCCTTATATACGTAATAATTTATGTTTGTTTTAAGTTTAATAATTTCTGTTTTTTTTTATTTAATTTCTGATCGTTTTTTAAATAATGCTGGGACATCCGGTGCCCCCTTCATAGAAATGTCCCTTCCCCCAAGGAAACATCCTCTCTGAAAAGATCCTCCCCCGTAACCCCCCTCCCCAGAGGCACCCCACCACAAAAAAAAACCACCGGAAAAGTCTGTATACTTCCCATTAACCAAAACTATATGTAAACAAATTGCAAAGTTCCTAACTTGCAGCCCTTCCCTTGGGAACTGTGGGGGATTAAGTCTTCCTCAAAGAAATGTTTATTACACTTTCGACTATGCTGAACAAAATGGCAATCTCAAAATTTTGATTGGGTGACTGGAAAAAAATGAGCTTGGGAGGGAGCCAAGTTGCCCTCCAATTACTTTGGTCACTTAAAGAGAAAATTTAACAAGAGAAAAATTAACAATAGACATAAATTAACTATATAGGAAAAATCATTTTTAATATTAAAATTAACACGACGAACTATTTATTCTAAATGTCAGTTATAGCACCGTACCATGTGATTTTACTCAAACATGCCAAGTATCGGGGGCATTCTCCCCCGAGTATTTTCCGCCAAGTGAGGAAAAAATTGGATTTAGTAAAATATTGGCTGTAAGTGCATCTATTTTATCGCTATTTAAGGCGTATGTGAATTCAAGTATATTGGTTGAAGGAAACAAATGACAGAAAATCAATGCAAGAAGATCAGTTTCGGGCAGTATGAGAAAGAAGCAAAATAATCACACAATTTTTCAAGTTATCACCTCTCCCCGCCCCCCAAAAAACATAAAAAAAACAGATGACCTTTACCCGTGCGAATCTAAATTTATGACTCAAAAAGTTTTTGTTCTTTTTACTGGTTTAAAACTTCACACATTAAAACAAAGCAAGTGAAATTCTACTCTTTGTTCTCTTTGTTTTTGAACCCGATGATGCATTTTCCGTAAAAATAACTTTAAACTACGATCGCTCTGAACTTTTTTTTGTACTAAGTATACTGTGATCTTGGACGGCTATTATAGAATATTACTAAAATCATATGAAAAAAAGATTCTCTAGAACCAATACTGGCAAACAGGACGTCGAACCATTTGAGTTGAGGTTTTTTTTTTTTACATGGGAAAAAGGAATGAGCCTGTTGCTGAAGCCACCGCGGCGGGTACAGATCCCCGAGTCCCATATTGTCAAGCGGAAGTCAATCTACTCTGCTACAGCAGGATCACAAAAAAATTATATAAATTGCTGGATATATACGGCAAAAAAGGATTATTGACTTAGATATAGTATTATTCAACACAAGCTTTTCCGTTTTAGATTCAGAGATAAACTGTTAGGCTCGGTCAAATATCACTTTCCTAGATGACTTATTTCAATATTACAAACTTTGCGTATTTGCAGGAATTCTGCTTCCGTTATCGATTAAATTGTTTTATAATCGACAATTTAGAGCATGGCAGTTCCTGCATTATGATCACGTGTCTATTTCCTAGTTTTAATAAATATAAGCGACCAGCAGTGTTTCCATTCTAGGGATTTCTACCCTGTAATGGGGTTATGAAATCATTTATGAAACTTTTTCATTTAGGGATTAAGGCATTTATACAATTCTTATAGATTTCTTAGAGTTTCTAGGGTTTCCACCATGGAAAATCTCCTTCTGACTCGAAAAAGAAAATGGGATGGAAGTAGTTTTCCGTCCCATTTTTCCAGAAGGCTGGTAGTCTGGACGCCTCATAAAGGGAGTTAAGGATCTTTTGCACAGTCGATTTGGAACCGTATTTTTTTTCTATATTGAATAGAGACTTTTAGGAGAGGACAAAAACACCTAAATTAACCTAGAAGTCAAGAAGAGGAGTCCAAAATTATTTCCAAACTACTAACTATTTGAAGAAAACCTGGTAAAGGTGAAGATTAGAGAACCCTTCAGTCAAAGGTGCAGAGGCACTGCTTAATTAAACCAGGACTTGCAGAAAGAAAGTTGTTGTGTATATCCTACTACTGGACAGCCCTCTGCACCTTTAGAGGATATTAAACTGAATAATATACGGTAATAAATAAGTTGTTTCTATTAGGAGACCCTTTTCCTGCCCTTTAGCGAAAACTTGGTTAATTATCAAACAGCCCGTGACAAAGAACTGTAAGTAAGGAACGACCCGGCTCAATAGTAATCGAAACTCTAAAAAAAGGAATTTTGATACCATTAGATAAATCAAAAGAATTTGATTTTTTTGTTTATATTAAATATATAAGTTTTATCAATTTTAGTCCTACCCATCAAAAGCTAAGAGCCTGAGGAAATTTGGCTTATTTTCTAAAAAGAGGAGAACATCCCTTGAATTCATAGAATCTTAATGAAAATCACACCATCAGATTCAGCGTATTAGAGAACCCTGTGGTGGAAGTTTCAAGCTCCTGATGCGTGTTTATTTGTTTGTTTTCCCCAGGGGTGATCGTATCTACCCATTGGCCTTAGGATGTAGCGTGAGTGCTCATTCGAACTAAAACTAAATTTTGTGGTGCCCTTTTTAAGTGACCAAAAAAATTTGACGGCAACTAAGCCCCCCCCCCCCGCAATCATTTTTTCCCAAACTCCACGGATCAAAGTTTTGAAATCTCTGTTTTGTTAAAAAAACTCAAAAAATCTAACACCTCTGTCGTTGAGGACGATTTAATCAGCCACAGACCTCGGGGAAAGGGCTACAAGTTAAGAACTTTGCCCATTGTTTACATATAGTATTGGTTATTGGGAAGTATACAGACGTTTTCAGGGGGCAATTTTTCGAGGGGAGGGGGTAAGGTAGGGGCGAGTGCTTACGTGGGATGATCTTTCCATGGAGGAATCTTTCGTGGGGGAAGAGAAAGTCCATGAAGGGGGCGCTTGATTTCCCAGCATTATTTAAAAACAATCGTAAATTAAATAAAAACAAGTTTTTCAACTTAGAAAAACGAACTACATTAAAACTTAAAATAAAAAGGATTACATATACGAGAGGTTTTCCCCTTTGTCAATACCTTGCTCTTTATGCTAAAGTTTTTTTTTTAGTAATTTCAAAAGTGCTATTTATTCTAATTAAATGGCCTTTGTGATACAAGGGTCATTCTTAAAGGATTGGAAGACAATTCGAACTTTAGCGTAAAGAGCGAGGTATTGAGGAGGGGGCGAAACCCCTCATATAGGTAATAATTTCTGTTCCTTTTAAGTTTTAATGTAACTCCTTACTTTCAGTTGAAAAACATGATGTTTTTTATTTAATTCAGGTAAGAGCAATTTTTCTATGATTTTCATAAAATTTCTCTGGCTTCTCCTGGTTCCACAGCCTCCTTACCTCTTTTTCTGATTCATGATAATTGAACTGCAGTCAAGGACGTAGCTACAGTATTTTTATTGGGGGGGGGAGAGGTGCGATGGAAATAGCTGCTATTCAAGCGGTAGGGAAGAAAATTAACTACATAACGAACACCCAACTTGGTGAATTTAAAAACCTGATACAATACATTATAAACAATAAATACACATTAACAATCATAAATATAATTTGTTGTGCTTGACTTTTACTAAAATTGTCAGCAATGAACAAGCTTTCGGTTGGACGAAAGTGAATGTAGTGTATACTTGACCTTTTTACAGCCAAATTCACCCCTAATGCTGCAGTACATATCCCCTTCCACTTCCCCAGCCCCCATGCCCAGCACAGGATGCTCAATCTCATCATTGAAACAACCTCTATTTTAATAGCCCCGGGTATCGCGGTATTAATTCTTCGAACTTCCTTCAACGAAAACAACCATTTCCTACAAAACAGTCCAAATTAAAATTACTATTACTTAGGGGTTGAGAAATTCTGCATAGCCTACGGGGCAAGGAATATAAATTATGTAAGTTTCGTTATTATTAGAATAAAAGGCTCTTGTGGAAGGGTTGGTCGTATTAACTTTGGAGGGGCTCATTCGTTCAGAAATTGAAACTTCTAGATCGTTTTTAAAAGTCAAAAGTGATCAATTGGCAACTAACCCAAGCTCCATTTTGCTAAAGGACCTCTGGTAAAAATTTTTAGATGACCATTTTGTTCAAAAATTTCAAAGACCAAATAACCGTGCTTCCGGGGTCAACCCCCCCCTCTCCCCCCGGGGAAATAGCTCTGTGCTACGCAAACTTGCTTATTGTTACTTTGTTACTTTGATACTTTGTTTACTTTGATACTTGGATTTAGTGATTTCCGTGTCAACTTCGAATTACAGTGCAAGGGATATAAGTTATGTAAGTTGCTTATTGTCACTTTGTTTACTTTGATACTTTGCATACTTTGAGGTTTTCTTTACTTTGATGCTTTGGTGCTTGGTTATTGTTTCTAATAAAAATTGTTATATTGCTAATATTGTTAATATTGTTACTATAAAAACAGGAATTTTGGTACCAATAGATACATCAATAGAATCAGATTTTTATGGTGATTTCAAATATATAAGTTTCATTAAGTTTAGCCTTACCTAGAAAAAAAAATGATTGATTTAAGAAAGGGAGGAAACAACCCCTAAAATTCATTGAACTTTAATGAAAATTACACCATCATATTCAGCTTATCAGATAACGCTCCTATATAAGTTTCAAGCTCCTATCGGCAAAAATGTGGAATTTTTTATTTTTTCTACCAGAAGAAAGTACACGGATGAGTTTTTTTTTTTTTTTTTTTTTTTTCTTCCCGAAGGGTTTCCGTATTGATCGGGTAGTCCTAAAGTATCGTGAGAGGGCTCATCTGAACGAAAATTAAAAGTTCTTGTGTCCTTTTTAAGTGACCAAAATAATTGGAGGGCAACTTGGCCCCCTCCCAAGCTCATTTTTTTCCAAAGTCACCCAATCAAAATTTTGAGATTGCCATTTTGTTCAACATAGTCGAAAGTCTAATAAATATTTATTTGAGGAAGACTTAATCCCCCCCAGTTCCCAAGGGAAGGGCTGCAAGTTAGGAATTTTGCCCATTGTTTAAATGTAGTTTTGGATACTGGGAAGTAGACAGACATTTCTGGTGTTATTTTTTTCTGGGGGGGGGGCAGCAGGGGAGGGGGGTTACGGGAGAGGATCTTTTCATGGAGGATGTTTCTTTGGGGGAAGGGACATTTCTATGAAGGGAGCGCCAGATGTCCCAGCCTTATTTAAAAAACGATCAGAAATTAAATAAAATAAAACAGAAATTATTAAAATTAAAACAAACATAAATTATTACCGGTATAAGGGGGTTCGCCAACTAGTCAATGCCTCGCTCTTTACGCTATATTTTTTTTAGAGTTTTAAAAAGATCTATCTATTCTAATTAACCGACCTTTGGTATTCTGGTGTTTGTAATTCTAACAAATTTTTAACTTTAGCGTAAAGAGCGAGGTATTGACTAGGGGCAAAACTCCCTAATATACGTAATTGAAACATACAAATATAGAAGTTCATTACGTAAGTTAATTCGTAAATTACGTCAGAACAAAACTTCGAGAAAGCCATTTAGCCAAAACAAGTAAAATTAATATGTAAATTTCAGTGTAATTGTTCATGTATGGTGAGCCAAATTCAAAGCTGCATTAATTCAAAAACGTTCAGAAATTAAATAAAAAAAAAAAAGTTTTTTTAAACTGAAAGTAAGGAGTGACATTAAAACTTAAATTGAACAGAAATTATTTCGTATATGAAAGGGGTTGTCCCCTCCTCAATGTCTCGCTCTTTGCGCTAAAGTTTGACTCTGTTACACAACTTTATTTTTTAAAACAATAGAAAAATTATGGTAAAGAGCGAGGCGTTAAGGAGGGGACAGTCCCTTTTATATACGGAATAATTTCTCGTCGGTTTAAATTTTAATGTCGATCCTTACTTTCAGTTAAAAAACATGTTTTTTTTATTTAATTTATATACAGAAGTTAAGCCCATAACTTTTTTTTAAATTCCAAGAAATTTTTTCTTGAAGGATGAGGAGTGGACAGCCATGGGCATAGGGAGGGGGGGGGGGGGCAGCTGCCCCCCCCCCTAGACCTTCAAATTTACATTAGATACGGCTGAAAAAGCAGATGGTTTGGAAAAAGCAGTTGATAAAACTCCATCACACTATCGACTGCCCCCCCCTAGACAATATGCTGCTTACGCCCATGGACAACCCCCCTCATATACGTAATACTTTCTGTTTGTTCTAAGTTTGAGTATTGCTCCATACCTTTACTTTAAAAAACTTGCTTTTTTGTTTAATTTCTGTACAGAAGTTAAGTCAATATAGCAGTGCTCGTATTATAGACTATAAATCAAGGGCACCATAACAAAAGTTTCATAGGGGGAGGGGGGGGGCACAAAAAATGATAATTATTTAAAGGATATCTATTTTGATTTTGAGTGTTAATAAAATAGTTCGTGTTAGCGAACTGTAGGCCTAAGTAGAGAACGACCCGGCTCAATTGTAACCAAAACTCTAAAAACCGGATTTTTATACCAACAAATAAATCAAAAGAATTGGCTCACTATCCTAATATTTAAGTTTCATTAAGTTTAGTTTTACCAATCCGAAGCTAAGAGCCTGAGGAAATTTGATTGATTTTCGAAAAAAGGAAGAAGTGCATAGAATTTTAATGAAAATCCCACCATCGAATTCATTGTATCAAAGAACCTTACTTTAGAGGTTTCAAGCTCATATCAGCAAAAATATGGAATTTTGTAATTTTTGCCATAAGAAAGATCACGGATGTGTGTTTATTTTTTTTTCTTTGTGTTTCTGTTGTTTGATTATTTTTGCATGGGTGATCGCATCGCTCCAGTTGGCCTAAAACGTCGAGAGAGGGTTGATTCTAAAGGAAATGAAAAGTTTCAGTATCCTTTTTCAGTGACCAAAAAAATTAGAGGGCAACTAGGCCCCCTTCCACGCCACTTTTTTTTTTACCAAAATCGTCCGATCAAAACTTTTAGATAGATTTTTTCTTCAGCATTGTTGAAAGGCCCAATAGCTATGTTTTTAGAGATAAAATTACCCCCTAGAGTCCCCGGGGAAAGGTTTTTAAGTTATAAATTTTACCTATTGTTTTATTTGTTATTGGGAAGTATGCATACACTTTTCGAG
The DNA here is from genome assembly GCF_049724085.1 of Artemia sp. Qi Xiang Cuo. Lineage (NCBI taxonomy): Eukaryota > Metazoa > Arthropoda > Branchiopoda > Anostraca > Artemiidae > Artemia > Artemia sp. Qi Xiang Cuo. The sequence goes on along the minus strand of NC_142810.1, from coordinate 11,101,331 downwards.
TGGGGAGGGGAGGACAAATTTTCTGCTGGAAGGATTTTGCGCAGGGAGTTTTCCACAGAGGGAAGTTTCCAGGGGGTGAAATTTTCAGGGGAAATCTTAAACTGGGTGAATTTGCTACAATTCCTATACGAAATTTCTTTATATGTCTTGCTTTTTCTTTGCCGATTCAATTTTAGTCATGGAGATAATAAGGGTAATTGTCCGGGCTAAATTTTCACGAAGATTGAATTGCCTAGAGAATATTTCTATGGAAAGGGGGATTGTTTCGCGGAGGAGGAGCCAGGTTTTTAAAAAAAAATTTAAAAAAAAATTCGGAAATTAAATAAAAAAAAAAGTTTCTTCAACTAAAAGTAAGGTGCAACATTAAAAAATATAACAAAAAGAAATTATTACGTAAATGAGGGGACTTGCCTCTTCATCAGCACCTCGCTCTTCAAGCCAAAGCTTAAATTTTGTCCCAATTCATTAAAAATAACTCCTGAAACACAAGTGTCGGTTGATTAGAACGATAAGT